>NW_024609837.1:77734160-77791330 GCF_016920785.2 Ixodes scapularis
AAATGAAAAGTTCAACCTCAAGTCAACGCTATTTATCAAATATGTCCGTACTTCGTGGAGAGGGCCGCGGTTTTTCTTACACACGGATGTGTCTCTGAGAACAAACACGATTTTAGGAGATTTTCGGGACCCCCATCTTTGTCATAGGGTGACTCGTCTATCGGACTGTTCGTCGCAGCGAGAGTACAGGGAAGGATAATAATTCATACCCTATATCGTGCAGAAGAGAAGAATATTAAAAAAAAAAAAAGAAAACGAAGCGAAAATTTTGATTTCCCTTCTTGTGGACAGGGCATTGTAGGTGAACGTGGCTTCCTTGTTTGATTCGCCAAAGTAGCAACAAAGCGGCACTTTACGATCGAGCGAGCACCGTCGGAAACACTACCCAAAATAATTTTATAGGGAGTTCCACGGCTTTCCACTGCGACATGAGCACGTGGATAGAAAAACAAATATTGACAACAATAAATGTCGAATATTTTTGGCACGCTCACACCTGGTTTTTCTTCATAATTTGATGACTCATATGTTGATTTTGTTTGCGGAACCGTACTTCTGACCGGCAATTTTATTGCGTACGCGAAGCTTTTGCGTGGGATCCACTAAAGTTAATTATTTTGGGGTGTCCAAGTTGAAGCGGTGCGTGTTATTTTTCGATCTCTGTCCGAATGATACAAAGTTTCACGTTTTCACCCTGTGAGTGAAGTGAGTTGGTCAGTGCTAGCATCGAAGGCTAACTTCGAACTTAATTTGGAAATAATGTCTCTGTTGCCGCATCGCGGACAAAGATATATATGCTCTTATCACTGTAGCAAAATAATGTGGCAGGATTTGTGCTCTTGTTATGATCGTGTACCATTGTAGTCGACGTCATCCCAGCACGGCGTATCGTTTTTGTATTCGGTTCAGCCCTGCAAACCACACTTAGGAAAAAAATGAAAGTTTGCACCTTGTTTGTTCAATTTTTTTGTTATGCTGCAGAAACACATTGCGCCCCGTGTTTTTGAAGGCAGGGTAGACGGTGAGGTGACCGACCCCCATGTCAGCCGGCGTCTCGCTCGACCTCCTCGGAGGTCAGGTCGTTTTTACTGGTGACTGGTGCATACGTGGAGCAACTCCGCGAGCATTGCGTTCTTCATCTCAGAGAACGCAATACATGACTCAGCTCTATCTCGTCATCGCTCCAAAATGACAAGTGGAATTCGCAACTGTAGTCGGTGACAGGTCAAGAACGAAGTGGGAGCTCCTCCCACCCTGTTCCACTTCAGCGGAGCGAACGGGGGAGAAGAGGTCGCCCCCTCTCCAGCGTTCGCAAAGGGCAAATTTTAGTTTATTAGGCCACTAACTGTCAATTTACGCTTGTTCCTTTACGTCCGCCGCAG
This sequence comes from Ixodes scapularis, assembly GCF_016920785.2. NCBI lineage: Eukaryota > Metazoa > Arthropoda > Arachnida > Ixodida > Ixodidae > Ixodes > Ixodes scapularis. The sequence goes on from NW_024609837.1 coordinate 77,735,543, forward strand.
CCGATAATGTTATCCCCGGGAATACCAAAAGTATAATTTCTTTCAGCAAAAAAAAAAAAAAAAAACAAAACAAAACAAAACAAAACATAATAATAAAACGCCCGGTATATCACAGCTTTGACAACGCCTCACGTGTGTGAGGTTCGATGACCGACAGAGAACCACCGCTGGCCGTGCTCCCGAAGCGGGGAAGTGCAATTTATGGAGACCGATCATATTATCAGAAAGGTGCAGACTAGGGAGCCTTCATGTTCGCGAAACGCAGATGGAGGCACTCTAATGCAGACAATCCAGGAAAAGTATTCTTGCAACTATGAGGTTCCAGTTGTACTTACACATGCATTATCGTCAAATTTGACGGAGTTCCTTCCAACACTAAAGAGTTGTCAAGAGTGAAGATTATAAAGGAGAATATCAGCAGGAATCTATTGTCTGTTTACTGAAAACAAAACAAGCCTCAGAAAAACGCATTTGGGCGGCCGGGGAGGCCAGAAGCACGGACTGCGCGCACCCAGCGTGGAACCAGCGAATGAGAGGGCACTCCTAGCAATCTGTTTTCAGAGCCACGGTATGCCGGCTGCCGGCCAAATGTCCACTTTAATTCTATTATGGCTTTCGAAACGTAAATACACGCTCGAGAATTTTCAACAATATCACGCGAGCGCCGACCGGCCTGTAGATCAGCGCATCGTCACGGCGCGAAGTAGCGATATCAATGACAGTACGCGCGTGCGCAGAAGAAACGCGCCGAAGTCGGCGTCGGCTGCTAAGCTGTTTCCCCAATCACGACCCACCCCTGGCGCGACGCCCACCGCTTGCTCCACCCCATAAGCAGGGGACCTAGTAATCAAAGCGACACACACGGTACGCAAACACGAACAGCAGCCAGTAGGAAGGACACCGACAAGAGCTTAGTCAGCGAACGAAAAGACAGACACAAACTTCACTCTAGGTAAACCGAGCAGGGGTAGTTACAAGGATGAGAGGCGTGCGCAGACGGAGGTAAGCAGTGCACAATAAATACGCGAAAACTCGCAGCAACCGAAGAACCACGCAGCAAACACATACGTGCACACGCACCAGAAGCACGTGCGTCACGCTGCGTATCTACGCGGAACTGGCGATTTTGGCATTTCGGTAATTTGAAACTTCGATATCGATTGCGTGAACAATTTATTTAGCAAACTGAACCGGTGGAGCCTCGCATAAAAAAAAAATCGTTTGACAATATGAAAGCGACTGAAATTCTTCCTAAAAGCTATATTAGCAGAAAGTACCGTGTTATAAATACGGTGTGTACTTTCCGGTGTTTATTTGTGAGAAAAATCGGCGGATGTTTTTCGGTGTTTATTTATTTTCAAAACACCGGTGTATTTCGGTGGAACGTCTCACGACGAGGCTAAAAACGATGATTATAGGTGAAAAAAAGCGATTGATCACAGACAGAGAGTTCCAATTTTATTCACATAGTTCATACACTTATTCTTTAGGAAGCAACTATTTCTCACACTTGGTTATTATAGTAGATGCAAGCATGCTTTCATGCTTGCATCTACACGCAAGGAACGTGCTGCCGTCATGGCAGCGCGTTCCTTGCGGTTCGCAACCCGAAATTAAGAAAACGCACGCTCCTATACGACACGGACGTTGGCAGTGTCTTCCAGGAACCACAGCAACCTCTAAATACATGGCTTGCACCGACATCACTTGGCCAGACACAATGTGGAAAAGGCACGTGAGAGCCTACCCTCCACTGTGGTAATTTTTCCACAAAAGGGGGCCATGGGAGACACAATAGGGGAAAGGCGTGTGAGAGCTTAGCTTCCACTGCGTTCACCAAACGCTTTTGACTCCCAGAAAGGAGGGCGGACTGACGCCACCTGCAAGCCATGTATAAACACTGGAAGAATGCAGGATCCACGAGATAACACGTTTGACGAACCTCTACGGGGAAAGGGTTTCGCTAGGTCGGAAACTAGCAACGACCGGTGTTTTTCGGTTTTAACCAGGGCGAAAATGTCCAACCACCGGTGTTTTTCGGTTTTAACCGATTTTATATTTTCGTCACCGACGGATGTTTATCGGTGTTTTTCGGTTAAAACCGGAAAATGCACACCCTAGTTATAAAGGACCTCACGAGTTTCGACCAAGTTTTCCAGCACGTTATTTTGCAAGAAACGGATAAAGCCAAGTGTACAACCAGTTTCCGAAGCTGGCAACCACAGCTGGAATCAGCGCCATCCTCGGCAGTTTCCTGAACCTCGCGTAGTCACATTTCAGCCACCGCCACATAGAGGACGCAACCAGACATCCAATTTGTGTTTTCTGTATGTTTTATGATTTGTTTTAATAAATAGGCTCGATTAGTGAAAATGTGGGCTAATAATCAGGACCTGGAACAGTAATCTCCATTTAATACTAAAAATATCGGCCTAAATGTCTGCCAAAAAGGGTCAAAATACTCGGTTTTGACTATCAACAAATTCGTGATTTCGCCTATATTCAAACTTTTTTTATGGAAACTCAAAGGTGAAATTTAGAAAAAGGGCCTCTAATGACAAAGCAGAATATGTTTTTCTTTGCAGGTTTAGAATTTTATTCAAATGTGCCAATCCCTAAGCGCTGTACCACTGTACTACCAAATGAAGTTTGCCAAAAAAACTGTTTTTGTCACTTTTCACGTGAGCATTCCGAAAAAAGTTTAGGCCATATTACAATCAAATTTAGCGTAGCTCTTTCTACCATAGTTGCAAACACATGTAAAAGGTTTCAAATAAAATGACCGAGTAGGCGGCCAAAAATCCGCGACTGAATGCGCTTCCGCGAGGTACATGTTTTAAAGTAAATATCTGTCAAAATAAAATGAAAAACGAAAAAAGGGCCTCTAATGACAATGAACGCACTCTTCTTCTATAACATTCTGAAATTTGAAATAAATTGCTCCAATTGTGCACCCTGTACCACTGTACTACGAAACCGTGTTTTGCCGAAAAGACCAATGTTCGCGGGTGCCCACTGAATTAGCGTTTTGCACTAGGAAAACAAATCCTACATCAGAGGAAAGATAATGTTGTACAGGACAAGATGATATATAACACACAATTTTAGAAAGCTTGAACACGCCACAATCGCATTTCGAAAACGTGCGGAAAGCGTCATATGTCATGGCCGCCGTGGGACCGCAGCCTTAATGCATCGCTTCGGGCGGGGTACCGAGATGTGGGGCAACTTCCGCGACGCTAATGAACTGACAATAGGGATCTGAAGAACGCTGGTTTAGACAGTAGCTTCGTTCGATGCACCGGTGGAAGAAGTGAAGGTAAATCGAACGAAACTAGTGTTGTACATGAAACTCAACCTTTTGTTCCGTTGTCCGTGTGTGGTGCATTTTCGAGGCCCCTGTTTTTATAGGCGTCTTACGCAAGTATTTTCTTGACTCTAATGATTCAATTATACGCTTATTGCGGAAAAAGGAAAAGTTAAAAAAAATATTGATAAAATGCTAGGTGCTTGACTTTTAACACGAACACCGGCATCTTCGTTTTTCTGCTCCCTCTGCTTGTTAAACCGGTTTCTTGCAAAACCAGGCTTTGACTCTGCAAGATAATGTAGACACTACTTCACTGATCTGCTATGAAAGCGATGAGTTGAAGAAATCAAACTGAGGATAAATGTCACGGACATATCAGCAATAAAAAAACTCCCGGCAGCTCGCCGACAAACGTTAGCAGCTGCGAGTTGGTGTCCGATTAAAGCGCAGCAGTTCCGTACTAAAACACTCCTGCAGATGTGAAAAAAAAAAAAGAAACCCCTAACTTAAATAATCGCCGCACTCGTCGAAAAAATCTTGAACTCTCGTTCATCCAGTTGTTTATTAGATCATCCTATCGTGGCGCGTTTATTTGGGTCTAGCAGCGTTTATATAACGCACGCTTCCTTCCGGTACTGTATACCTAGTGTGAGGAGTAACCACGTTTTTCCCCACTTCGCCCAAGTCACTATTAGAAGCCACATATGGGCTCGCGTTTCATTAAGACGTAAGAATTTAGAACGAGCTGAACGAAGAAGGAAGAAAGTTTAGGATGGGTTGTGGCCAGCTGAGGTACGCGGTCAGCTCCTAAAGTTTCCGGACCATTGGCTTCTGATCAGAAAGCCGCGGCCAGAGCTAGGAAAATATTGTGAATCCTCACGCAGGTCGCAACGTTATGATTAGACGAGAGGCAGCCGGTGTTCTCAGGCTGTCTAGCTCTCGTTTTCGTGCGCCGTTGTGAAGGTGCCGTATACAGGATAGCTCGTGGCCGACTTTATTTCCCGAAGATGGGAGCGTCGATGCTTCTTCCGCCGTAGGAGAATTGTGAGGAGGACGGTCAGAATGCGTAGTCTTTTTATTCTGGCCGCCTTGGTGAGCAAGGCTCGGGGTGAGGATACATTAAGGAAGAAAAGAAGAAGCAGGACAATAAGAGCGAGAATGACTTAGAAAGAAAAAAAAAGTCAAACAGAAAGAAAAAGAAAGATAGAGTGAACGAGAAAAAATATTGGAGGGATATTTGGAAAAAAAAAAGAGATTAAAAAAAGACATAAAAGAGAGAAAGCAAGAGAGATAGGAAGTGAGAAAAACTCATATAGAGAGAGAGATAATGAGAAAGACGAAAGAAGAAAGAAAAAAGAGAGGGGGATAAAGAAACAGGTAGAAAGAAAGAAAGAGAAAAGTGCGAGAATGAGAGCGAAAGAAATATGAGAGTTTGTAGAAAGAGACAGAAGCAGAGGAGGCGCAAAGTACCGAAGAAACAGAAAGATCGAGCGACGGCGAGCAATCGATTGATCAAGAGATAGGGAGGAAGTACAGCATGCGATAAAAAGTGGTCGAAAATTAGCAACACGTGGACGAGAGCAAGTGCACTATTTTGATTGCGTCTGTTTGTGCTTGCGTACCACGCACTTAAGGTTGACATAGATGAGAAAATGTCCTGCAGTGTTTGTTTTGTATAAACTACAAACCTCGTTCATGTACCCGAAATGAGGTCGCAAGGGCAACATTGCCAAAACCTTGTCGCTCGAGATTATCGCAGGAACAAGAAAGAAGCTCTCTGTCCCTGACGGTAATAGCTTTCTGGTATTAGACTGAAAAACAATTAAAAAAACACTGCAATAAAAACATATTTAGGGGACACGTGTATTTAAAACAAGACTACCACGAAGAAAAAAACGCAATTTAGGTGTTGAAGGCAGAGGTCGCAGACCGTTATGCCCCGGCCCGTGATTACAAGATGGCTAGATCTCTCATTGGCTGGAGAGGTGATTGACGTGTGAAAGGCTGGTTGTAAATTTGTATCTCCGCGCCGTAATTGTATTTTAGTTGAGTATTGTTTAATGTTTGAGAAAAATAATCTTGATGGAGTCATTACTGTTTTCAAAAATAAACCGAGATTCTCTTTCCGCTTCGTTTTCGAACGATAACGAACATGGCTGTAGGCGTCTGCGGTACGCTCAACGAGCCTAACTCGTTGAGCTCCTTTGTCTTTATTAGTGCGAGTCGTCCTGCGCTCCCCGAGGTGAATAGAGGAAGATCTCAACAGGACCTAGTTTGGAGCAAAGTACTGTCGCAAGTACGGGCCTTTAAGAACGCTAAGCGGGTGCTTGTTTTCGTAGCGTTACTGGCCCACGCCTAGCGTCCTGCGTCAACCATATTGCTCGATCTCGCTTGATTTGACTTTTCCGTGTGTTGAATTTGTGTAAAAATGTAGGTTCCCGTAAAAGCGGCCCCACCGCTTAGCGACTTGTGCAACCGTCGTGATAGCAACCATGGTTTCAATACTGAAAAGATACCTACACAAGTAGGAAGTGGCAATCCATATTTGCTGGAGGAAGTCGGGCGCTCGGCTAGCATCAAATTAGTCAGGAAATGCTCCCGTCATTTCGCTTCGAAAGGCAAGTAGCTCTTAAGTTTTGCGCTGTACCTGGCTTTCAAAAAATAGAATATTTTAGGTCCCGTTTTAATTGTGCGTCATGACGCGCAATCACCTTGCTCACGGGTGACAAGCGACAAAAATAACAAGAACATAAATTCTAAAATGACTGGACATTTGTTATATTTTTTCGCCCTCTTGGTCGCTTTTCACCGCACAGCAATAGACGCTGGCAGAAGCTCGTATTAACCGTCGCTCGCATTTGATGAAACGCTAAAACGCCCGTTTATTGATCGAGTCTTGCGAACGTTTTAAACATTTTTAAACGGGGGTGGGTAGCAGATAGACGAAGACGAAAACGGACGCCGACGCGGAGCGCTCATGTCCGCGTCGTACAGGCATGGCAGACGACGATATACGGTGGTGAAATAGTAGAACATTCCGGGGGGCTGCCGCATGTCTGCTCGCACAACTAGCAGACTTTTTCAGACGTCAGACCAGACGTGCCGGATTTCCCAAAACGGAGACACCAGGTTTCTTACCGTGTTCGGTCAAGCAGCCAAGCCAATCCAGTAGTAATGGGCGGGGCAACTTATCTGTGGGCGGGGCTTATAGCGGGCCGTTACCTCCGCGTAAATTGCGGCTAACGGCATAAAATTGCGCGATTTTTTTTTCTTTTTGTGGAAACAATTATTAAAGAAAACGTGTTCCATCTATGCTCTTATTTTTTTATCGCAGTGTTCCTTTAAAGTTTACGCCCGGGTTCAGTTCGTTCATCATTTTTGCTGCCGAAAATATTTAAAAAAACGAAATGCTAAAGTAATCATACCTTGATATAAAATTGCGTGGATCGGTTCGTCGAAGCGTACAAGTCAAATTGAGCTCAGTATTTACTCTTACATTAAGGTCTTGTTTTTGCTCTTTTAATTTACTCAAATATCAAATAAGTTTACACAAAGCAGATGTTTAGAAAATAAGAAAGGGTCGAGCCGATAGCAAATAAATTACAGTGAGTGGATTAAGAGTCAGGTAGCCTAAGCAGCCCTTCATACCTGTCAGATAATATATGTGGACACCTGTGCCAATGATGGGAAGTAATAAAGAAGGTACTCGAAATGCGTATTTAATAACTGAAAATTTTGTACTTCGTGTGTAATTGCATATGTCACTACGTATTGATCAACTGCATTTACATAATAAGAACTGAGCATTTTAAATACTGGTGCAACACAATTTTGTCCACTCTTCTTCGCAATCTAGTTCGATATTGTGCACTCTTCGCGATATATGTTTTATACAGTGAGCGATACACTTGCTGCCCTTTACTCATAAAAACGCGGAAGTAATAAAAAAGGATTGGTAGGAAAAGAATTGAACTGGGTTAGTACAATTATGAACTTTTTGGTTGAGTGATTTAATTTTTAGACGTGGCAATAATGATATGTTGTTTGAAAATACTTTACCGCTTTAATTTTGCCTTCCAGAATAAAATTGTAATAAATAAATTGTATTTCTTGATGTTATACCCGCCTATCATATAACGCATCTTATTTTTAGATCAGAAATTTTTCCTTTAAGTGCTTGATTTTTGGTATATAGTCAAACTGCACTCTTTATTTAGATAAAAATCTAAGATGCCACACTATTAGAACGAAATGTATTTGTAAAAGCATTTGGAGATGACCAAATGCTATTATGGTATTTGTATGTTGAATTTTACGACATTCTATAACGTGCAATTGGATTTGTAATTAAGCACATTTTGACGAAGCACATTATATTTGTATTTTGATATATTTTAAAAGTATTACGCCCCGTCTTTATTTCTCCGTATTATCAGAAACAATGTGGGCAGCGTAAATCATGGCGCGGTATAATCGCTTGGAAATAATGTTTTTTTCATTCAAATTAACCCTCCGAATACGAAACAGCAATGATTACCTGAAAAAGATAGGACGCTATAATATAAATACGCTGACGATAATGCAGCATCGAACAGAGTAGACCAAAAATAAACAAAGATATGTAAATGTCACTCTTTCAATATTCGATTCTCATTTAAATATCGTGTTCTGCAAAGACATTAGCATAACGAAAGGAAGTGACTGATGAAGGCTTTCTTTGGAATATACCCGACATCCGGTCGCCACCTTTATCTATTTACTTAAAGGGGGAGAGGGGGTAAAGAGTTCAAAGCGCAAACTACAAGAAACGCTGTCGCATTTCAAAACCGCTTCAATAATTCAAGCTCTAGCGGGTGTTCGCACCAGTGTACATTTATTCCATGTCATTAATTTTATTTTAACTCAAGTGAATCTAGTGATAATTGGTGTTATCGTTAATATATGTAGTTGCGTAGGCAGTGCGTGCAACCTGTTGAAGTTTAGTCAACGAATGAGAGGCACTTCTTACCTCAGTACGTAAACACCGCTATATCGCTTCGGCTAAGGCTACGGAAGCGCTGCTTTAATTCGAAAAGAACCAATTTAAAAATGTAAGTATGATTCTTAACCTGGGAACTTTAACAAGCTGCACGCAGTGTAATAGCGTGAAAGCACACCAGTACGATGTGCATGCGCTAGGTGGCGCAAACTGCCACCCAATCGAAATTTAGAATTCGTACCTTCACACATGAACCCAACGCCGCTTTCGGCGATTTCTTTTTTTTTTTTTTCTTTTTTTTTTGTGTAAGCGCACATGGTGGCGAATAATATTAGTTGGGACCTGTACCGAACCGTACCGTATTCGTGGCAGAGATTAGTTGGCGTAATTGCAGAGCTAACGTCACCCATACATAGAGTATTTTATTTTTGTTTAGCTTCAAGATTTATGTAAGACGGAAACTGAAGATGAGAAAATTAATTGTTCATTAACTGATTCCTGCTCATATCTATCAGAACCACCCCAGACCCCCGCCTGATGTATTGTTTTAAGACGCTAGTCACTGAGTCAATTTTATTCTTCCTGTTTCGGAACATTTCACACTTAACGGGCGCTCTTGGTTGAACTTTCAGAAAACCCTACGACAGCACGCCATAATAAAAAGAAGGGAAAAAAAACACGTTTTAGACGTTACCTTTTGATGATCAGCAACACTGGATTTATCTCATTGTGGACACGTTAAAAAAAAAAAAAAAAAAAAAAAAGCTAAATTCTTGGTCAAAAATGAGTGATGCACCAGCCCTCCCGAGGTAACAAATGGCGTCAAGCAGAGGGCTTACTCGAAACGACCAGAAGTTATAATTACCGACGCAGCTCAAACAGAGTTTGGAAGAGGGCGAAGTAGTACTTGCCAGGCGTACAGCCTACGCAAGAGTGTTTGAAATAATTGGGTTCTAAATGACGGGCATGGAGTAAGGTGTACAAAGGCATAATTAATATAAATGATTGTATCACAACTTGCAGCTTTCCACACGTAACAAACGCACACTTTAAGAGAATGTCACTTTGTACAAATACTGGGTACGAAAAATATTTGGACGCGTCGAGCTACATAAATATACCGGGTGTTTCTGCTAATATTTTCAAAAATTCCCAAGAATCCCTAAAAAATACTTAAAATGTTTATAAAAAAGAAAGGACATTGCCTAGCAAAAAGTTACCAACTTGGTAATTAACTTTTTAATTATCACAATTTCGGAAAGTTGTTTTTTAATTAGGGTGTCTCCTTAAATTCATGACGTTCCCTGTGGTTCGCAGTTTGCTCCCGAAAAATGTTTACTTGGTTTCATGTGGGGATTTTTTTTTTAATATTTGCAGAAACACCCGTTATATTCGCAAAAACATAATAACCGCAAAAAAAAAATCATTTCTGGAAATAATTTGCTCTTTTAAGTATTAGAGGTGTTGTAGACGGTTTTGAACGCAAGGTTAGCTCAGCACTCAATTCGTTGAAACTAATTTCAAGAGCAGACAGCTTCCGCTAACGTGTTCTTTGCCGCAATAAGAGTAAATGTAAGGTAAAGTCACCCAATGAAAATGCCGCCTCAACAGAGATTCGCCTTTCCGCCGCATCGAAATCACGGTGGTCATTTAATGATCAAGCTTCCTCAGACACCGACACGAAATATACCATGAATATACCAGGAAACAAATCTAATAAAAACAATACAAACAATTAAACACCCAACCAAATACCTCACATTTTAATCCCTCGGATTAAGGGTAAAATGATCACGCATAGATTTGGATTGTAGCCCCTTAATGGGGGGGGGGGGGGGGGGGGGCAACAAAAAACTATAAATCCGGTTTAATCTTTTTATTGTTTTTTTTTCAAAAATATTATAGTAACAACTATAATACAATTGCGTATCTATGTGTTCGTTTGATTAAATGGCATGTCTTTGTTTTTTTATTCTAGGATGTACGTAATCCCCGAGGACGCGATAAAAAGAGCGTGAATGAAACACCTCTGAGAGCTGTTTTGACTTATGCTTTTTCGTGATTTCTCTTTATCGAAACAAAAACAAAATCCACCACACTTGAGAGAACAAAAAAGGCATCGCTGTCTAACAGCTATGCCTTTTTTGCGCGGCCGTCTAATAAAAAAAAAAGAAAAGAAAAACACTGCGAGACAATAGAATTGAAACAAAGCCAAGGAGGTAAGAAAGACGGCCAATAGGACCGCCGATGAGAACAAAAAAGAACCGCCTACTATTTGTGCACAAAAAAAAAAAATAAAAAATAGACGCCAATCCTGGATTTCTAAAACAAAGAAAAAAAGAAACAAGAAACCGTTGGAACACTCCATAAATTTGCGCAACGAAAAATGATAAAAAAAAAGCATGAACCGAAGGTGCTTTGAAAGTTGGACCAACAATGGAAGCTTTTTTAGATCCGCCCTCGGGAAAGATCGAAATGCACATAAATACAATGAGAAGACCGAAAGAAAAAAGCCGACACAAGCAGCGAACTTCAAGAACGCCAGGCTATCAATAAATAAAAAAGACATATCTCAAAGTAAAGTAGCCTCCAGAGAAGGACACAAATTCAGTGCGAATCGAAGGGAAATGCCTTGTTTCAATTGGTCGTTCTCCTCACCTCCCTTTTTGGTTTACAAAGGCGACTTTAATCTAAAAAAAAAAAAAAAACGCTTTCCTCAAGCGGATGACACCTGCCTCTCTGCTTCTGCAGTCAGTGTTGTTTATCTATTTTGTTTTTCTACGCGCGCGGTTTTTGAATTATATTGTCTTCCATGCCACACTTTAAACCAGCGCCTGTAAAAACGTAGGGGCAAGTTGGTACGAGCAAAAATAAATGTCAAGCATTGACATGTCGCTCAAAAGGCCCCCGCTTTCAAGCGAGCGGAATGTCGTAGTGTTGACAAGCAGAGACGCTAAAGCTAAACAGAGTTCTCAAACCCGTTCGTCTTTTCAGTGGTGGAACAAGAAGTCGATGACAGGCGTTTCTGGTGGAAACAACGCAGGTGACATGTAAACTTCAAGTCATACGATTAACCCGGTTATCTTCAAAATGGACGACGTCTCCGATAACGTAGTCAGCGGGACGCCGGTAAAACAAAAATGAACCTATGGCTGAATTTTCTTTTAAAGTTCTTCTAACAATTATACTAATGTAATTAAAAATGTTCGGTGCCATGTATAAAGTGCTACTGTAAAATATAACCAAAGCCGAAACCTTTAAATCTTTTTTTTTTTTTAATACGAGGTCTGAACAAAATGGAAACAGGCGAAGATGTATTGTTTGCCATAACAATGTCGCGAAGTGTGCACTGCAGACAAAACAAATTACGCGATGAAGTGCCTGACGTACGAAGTAAATATTATTTAAAGAACACAACGGAGCAGTCGACGTTAAAAGAAGAGAGCGAAGCAGGCAACGAACACTTTACACGACTCAGGAGGCCAAGACATATGGAATGCCCAATCATGCAGACAACATATGATGAAGTCATCATACAACCCAGGCCGGATTTGAGGTACGAAACCAAGCGCATAGCGTTCAAGCCAAACTACGTAGGAAGTGAACGACAAAGTAATTAACGCATGCAGCAAGCGACGGAAAAAGTGGGCGATCAAAACCAGCCGCCTTATCCACCCAGGTAGCAGCAGTCCACATGCGTTCCCAAATCTGGCGAATCAGACGACATATACATTTAGAACCGCCTAGCTACTGAACCTCCCCTTGCGGCGGATGGCAACAAAAGGCCACGGTGCTTTTTTGGTGACGCCCCATTTTTTTCTTCCTGACCCGCTCTTGTCATGATGCTATCGCAAAAGAAATATTAAAAGATAAAGAAAGATGTGAAATAGCATATCCGCAAATAAAATTAGCCCTGGAATATACGGGAGATAAATTAAACTGGAATCATCGAAGATCTCTTCCCAAAACCCCGTCTCCGCTAAACTCTCACGAGACTAATAACTACTTGCTCACTGGTTCAGCTAACAGGTGAATTGGCGTCACGTGATCACGCTCTCGGCTCGTACTCAAGCCCAGATAATAGTTAAACGATAAATGGCAGACTTCAGATTGATGTGTCCAATGCCCTGTCAGTTTAGCAGTGAACGGAGTAGAGACGTTTTATCGATAATTGATACCCCTCATCGGGCGTTGTGCTCTCGCCAAGCTCAGAATAGTTAGAACGGACTCCGAATTAGAGATCTATATGCCGCTTTTTCTCCTACAAACAAGACACAATATTATTAAGTATAAAGACTCTATAACTAATAGAAGCAATTCATACAGAATACCGTCAGCTTTCAGTAAGCAACTACACCCAAAAAATAAGATGGCAAACAAAAAGCATCATATATGAACATACGCGGCAAAAGCCCCATATGGAATAGCCTAATCTGGCACAAGCTTCTAGATTACGCTGTAAATAAAGCCAGTCGGGCATTGTGGTTCATTGGACGAAAATACTTTTTAGCATCTACCGAAACTCGTCTTCTATAGCTTTAAAACAACAAATCAGGTCCCAGCTTGAGTACGCTGGTATCATATGCGCTACTTATCAGTATTATGTGATTAACAAATATAAGCAATTCAGAACAAGGGAGCAAGTTTTTGAATTTAACGACTATCCATCATCTACGAGCGTATCGGCCCTAGACCATACAGCGAATATGCCTTCACTAGACGCCCGATGTTTGTCGTCCTGTGTTAATTCGCATCATTTATTCTTTTAATTTCAAAAAGTGGTTATTACTTCCATCTTATCGCATCTTCTCTCAACACAATCATCCTCATATATTTATTTCGCTTACAAAACTGTCGTACGAACCAATTTCTCAACTCCCCCTAGGAGCTTGCCATTTTAGAGTAGAGCTCTCTGCGCCATTATATTGGGGAATTTTTAGATAGAACGAAGTCTAACATCAAGTGGATTAGTACTTTGCGGTACTCCCGAATGATCCATGTGTGCCTGTGAATTTATTTGTATTGTATTTACCTACATTGCTATAATTTTTCGAGTTTTTTTATCTCGACTGTTACGGCTAATTTGTTTGTGTACGTAGTGTGTTATTGCTCGTTGTGTGTTGTGTCATCAAATTTTGTATCTTCCTTCCCCCCCCCCCCTATAATGCTCTAAAAAAACGAATTGAGGTATGATGAATATAAAAAAAAAATAAACACTTACATTGCTCGTAAGGTGAAACACTGCGACAGCTAAAGTGTGACGTCGCAACCACTAAGGTGTCCGCTTGGAGTAGATGGACTCAATGAACGGTAAATGTGCAAACGCGCATCATACAGTCCTTGTAGGCGTGCCGTATTAAACCGAGTAACATACCGGACACAAATTCTGTAGCCTTTTGAAACCGATGAGGATGTATTAGTTAGAGTTTAGAAACCATTTTGTAAACCTGTTTAACAATTGCATTGTACACAAACTAGCACTGCATTGTGGCAAAGGAAGAACACTTGAAAAATCGCGCTCCCAAGTATGAATTCAAGGGAACAACGAAACTGCATGTCGATGCATGAATCGTTCCGTGTCGTTGGTGGGGCTCCAAGTACATCTTATGTGATGGGACTGGAAACAAAGTTTTCTTCAGTGATCCTGAAATAACTGAAGAACGCTTCCAAAATTGCGCACTCAAGTTTCAAGCATGTAGCTTCACCTAATTACACGCCCGTGGTTATACCGGCTCAACACTCAAATAACTTTATTGGTTTTATCGCCCAAGAACCTTTTTTCCATACTTAAAGAAAATGCTTTGTTTTCATTGTTTCCATTATCAGGAGCCTCATGGTTATATTTCTACGTGCCGTTATGGTGTCACGTGACGTCTGAATGTCACGTGACATCTCAAAGTCTCATGAAGACTTGCTATCACTTGACTCACGGTGTAACATCAAGTCATTAGGTGATGTGGCATCACTGTGCAACGTGACTAGACATGCCAATATCACGTCATAGTGTGAGCTGACCCCAGGGAACGGGTGGCGTGATGCGTGGCCTGACCTCCTGACGTCAGCGGGTTGACCTCACTGAGAAAACTTTTGGCGGAGTGCCGAAAATGGCCCGCGTCGACCCACTGCGCTGAGGAGCGCCTTCGACGGCGCGAAACCTGCGATCTGTTTTAATAACCTCTATTGCGATAAAAAAAAAAAAAAAAAAAAAAAAAAACGCACGCCCTTGAGTTGTCTGACTGTCAGAGTCAAGCAGGGCTAAGGATTTAGACCAGAAGCGGGGAAAAAAAACGGAACCGCCGTCGAGCGCCACCTGATTAAAGAATCATCAGAATTAGGACTACAGCAAGCTCGACCGTCAATGGCTTCCCGAATTTCGTCGGTCCCAGAGTTAGGACCAGACTTGTACCGTACGCATTACAAGTAATCAAATTACTTGTAATCGATTACTTTTTTAAGTAATTTTGTAATCAGTTGATTACTTTTATTAGGCAGTAATCACAAGAGTAATCTGATTACTTTTTGAAGTAATAAAATTACTTCTAACCGTTACAATTTGTCCACGGGACCCCCCCCGCCCCGGGCACACGCCTTTTTTTTTTATGAAATGACAAAAACAAAATTTGCTTCTTTTTTTTTTTTCGAGCGGAAAAAAGATTTTTGCGGAGCTGTAGGAAACGAGGTCAATCTTCTTCTATGTACAGTTTCTGCAAAATTTCCGGTTTTTTTTTTTTTTTTTTTTTTTTTGAGAGCTGGGATTGGGAGTGGCAAGTTCGAGGGAAGCCACAGCGGGTGACAAAGCCATTCAGGGCGAGGTTTGAGGAAGCAGAATGTAGCTTTGTGAGTCCTTCGTTTAAACTAGCCCCCTCACGCACAGACACAGAAATAAAAAAAAAATAAAAAAGTCCTGCTTAGGGTACCTACTCGCATTTATTTTCACAAAATGCGCCGCAAGACAAGGACAGAGTAAGTAAGACAACACGAAGCGCTTCGTGTTGTCTCACTTACTTTGTCCTTGTCTTGCGGCGCATTTAGTGAAAATAAGTCATGTACCAACTGGCTCATCTGTCACTATTGATACCTACTCGCAGCCCGTAGGAGAACCAGCACCGAAGAATGCTTAAACCGGATGCAAAACATAACAAAGGCAGTTGAAATATTTCCCATTTCCCCTACGTTGTCTTTGTGACAAGCAATGTTTCAAGTTGAGAAGTGGTGGGGGCGATCTCTTCCGCTAATGAATACTACACAAGGTCCGCTTCAAATCCTGGAGCTGCTGCTCTTTTGTATAACATGCGAGCTCATCCACATGTCAATAATAAAATGAGCGACGCAAACTTTGAGCGACAACCCTTGCTCAAGCTTAACAAGATCTAGAACGCCCTCCGCTCCAACCCCCCCCCCCCACACACACACACACACATACACACACACTGGCGAACGCCCAAATCATTAAACGTCTTCAAACAAATTCTATGCTTGTGTCCGCATTGTGAAGGTGCAGCGACTACGAAGAGGGAGCCAGTTTTTCTTCTTCAATACTTGTGCAAATGTGAAATATAGGTTGGAAGTAGTTCATTGTTATGAGCGCTAAAGATG
The DNA here is from genome assembly GCF_016920785.2 of Ixodes scapularis. Classification (NCBI taxonomy): domain Eukaryota; kingdom Metazoa; phylum Arthropoda; class Arachnida; order Ixodida; family Ixodidae; genus Ixodes; species Ixodes scapularis. The sequence goes on from NW_024609837.1 coordinate 77,751,427, forward strand.
TGTCGTCACACAATAAAGTAATCGGAAAAGTAACGATTACCTTTTTTAAGTAATGTCCAATTACTTTTGCCGTCGAGTAATCAAGTAATCGAATCGAATACTTTTTAGCCAAGAGTAATAGTAATTGTAATCGATTACTTTTTTTTAGTAACGTGTACAAGACTGGTTAGGACCCACTGCGCCGAGACGCGTTTGGGGCCGGAAGAGACCAGTGTCGTGGATCCTATCCCCTAGCGATAAAAAAGGGAAATAATTATCTCAAAACTCAGGAACTTGTAAAAAGGGGGGCTACGCAAAAAAAAAAAAAAAAAAAAAAAAAAAGATTTTTGTCTTTTACAGTACTCCGATTATCGGCGTTCTTCTTGGAGGTTTCCGACTATGCGTTTTGACGTTCTTGCACTACGATATGCGCCAAGGTTTCTAAAAGGCGGTGTATTGCAAAAAGCGCACCTTCCCTTCTGTGTCATGGCGTCAGCATAAACCAACATGGAGGCACCCATGGAACAGAGCAGACACTGGCCTATAATGTCTACGGCAAAAAAAAAAATCCTTTCCGATATTTTTCTATTAGGATTTATTAAAGAGAATATTTCTCGCCAATCTGCTTCTTTGCAGGAAGCATTTATCGACACCCTACACACTACGTAATTCCCCTCTTTCGCTTTTTAGGGGCCACGATTTTTGAACTCATTCTGCTCAATGAGGTGCCGACGCGTTACGCCGACGGCGACGGCGACGCCGACGCCGCTCAAGCCGAAAACGCGTGCCTAAGAGCTGCGCTCTAGAAAACCACCCGACTATACTTAGTTCACCCTTAAGCTGAGGCTACAAGCTCCGCCTTCAGCAGGAGCTTGCTGGCTTCAGCAGTGCTTTGGTTGCGCGTGCCTGGGCGTTCGCAGTTTTGTTAGCAAGGGCAGGAAGCTCGCCCTGAAGACGGAGCATCCAATATCAGCTCAAGGGTTAACATAGTATAGTGGTTCTGCGTGCTCCTAAACAACTCTCAAACTTGAAGGTAGTAAAGAAATTAAAAAAGTGGCCTGCCCTGGTGGATTTTTTTATCTACAAAAATATGAACAACGCTTAGAAACGCAGTTCTAATGTAAGTTGGAAGTCGCTTAACACCGGCTGCACGTCGGTAGGAATTTACTATACTTTTAGCGAATGTCTGAACTTAAGTTTTTTAATGATATCGGATTTCTATGAGTAAATACACTAATAATTCGTTGAAGTTACAATGAAAGAGGGGAAGAACCGAAAGTACATAAAAGAAAAAGCGAGGGGGAACAAATGAAACAATTTTTACAAACCCTAAAAAAATGAAACGCTACCCCCCCCCCCCCTCCCCCCCAATGTAAGGTGCCAATTCAGCCTCATTTTTTCCGAACAGAAAGCAAGCTTGGCTACGGACCTCGACATTACCGGTCTTGATTACTCTGCGCACATCGTATCTACCTTGATACAATCACAATCCGTACCCGAACACAGCAGACACAATTCAATCTTGCGCCACGTTTTCTTTTTTTCTTTTTCTAATTCAGGGGTTCACTTTCCCCCTCCCATGCACAAAAAAAAAAAATGCTTAGACAAAAAAAAACAAAAAAACCAGCAAAACACAGCGCTTTACGCTAGCTAGTTTACTCCTAAGAAAAACGCTTCTCCAAGTCCACGCGCGCTTGTAATCGCTTCCACGTGGCTTCCATTTGCGAGCTCGTCGCTTTCATCCCCCTACCGTCCCCACCCCTCCCCACCTTTCACGACGTACACGAATCCAACTCTCCCGAAGTATGGATTGCCTGCGACATAGGCGAATAACGCTGGCGGAGTCTATCCGCAGAATGTATGGGGGTCGGAGACACTGCGTTTTTTTTTCTCTTTTTCGTTTTTTGCTTGTTTGTTATTCGCTGGGAAAAACAAAACAAAGCAGTTGTAGGGAAGGCTCGGTGTTCGGCCGGCTAATGATGTCTCGATGAACGAACGACGCTTCCCAGCAAAACCAATACCGAGTGACCCGAATACCCTGACCGTTTTGTGATTTTGAACTTGATATCTTGGTTTCGTACTGCAGTTTCTTTCTTCCTTTCTCTCGATCGTTGTCACATGTACACTATACGTTTTCTTCTTTTTTTTTTTTAAATAAACGCGCCCTCGCGTTTAAATTCGAGGGCAGGTCCTTTTGGAACGCAGGTACTTTATACGATGAAAGTGGGAAACAATGACAGTACAAAAATATTACGCCTTGATAAACGGACAAAATGTTGTTCTAGATTGTTCGCGTTTTCTCATCACTCTTCATTGAGGGCAGATACCTCGCTCACAAGATAATATATTAAGTACGTACCGCTCGTTCGGTAAATAAAAACGGGCAAATTAAACTTGGCTTATTTCAGGACAGATGCGGGAGATAATTTCAGTACACGGAGTTCAAGCAAACGTTTCACTAGACATCCTGTAAACACGCCCAACCCCCCCCCCCCCCCCTCAAACAAACTCTAATAAAAAAAGTCAAACACCAGAGATGGCACGGTTTCTAATACACCTTATACTTTTCACGAGTACTAATACTGTTTCGAATGTCAGCTGTATTCGGGAAATTGACGCTCACGCCAATTATTAAATTTCTATATTTTTTTGTTCTGGACTTCATATTCGGGAAATTTATGCTAACGCCAATTGTTACATTTCTATATTTTTGTGTTCTAAACTCCGCATTAATTCATTCGTGCCCCCCCCCCACCATTCACACAAACATCTTGTTCATTAAAAGAGTGTGCACGCCTTCGTGATCATTTAGCACGAGGAAGCAGCAGAGTGTTTGCGTAATGCATCTGCGAATATACTTTTAGTAACGGAGATTGGGAATATGCGTGCTTTTTTCTTAGGATTTAGAAGAAAATCAGATTGAAGAACAGAATATGTAAAGACATTTTAACATGTGTGAGCACCTAGTGGTTACATTGTACAGTGCTAATCACAGTTGTCTATAACGCGCGAGCGTGCGGCTTTCTCCGGGGAGCGCTAGACTGGTGACTTTCGCGGAAACTAAGCTAGTCACGTGCCGGAACATCGAACTGCCCGCTCGAGGGGAGTCCTGTTCACTCTATCAGCTGGCGGCGAACGCGGAAGGCTGTTCGCACACGTTTTACAAACATCATTGCTCGTACAATGAACAGACTAAAGCATGAAGACGTATCAACGATGTCGTCACCAAACAACAAAAATATATCATAAAGCACTTCACTTATATCGCTTATCCAGCTGATAGGGCGGGCGGGACACCCCTCGAACGGGCCGTCCCATGTTGCGCCACGTGACTAGCTTAGTTCCCGTGAATGCCAACAGTCTAGCGCTTCCCGGAAAAAGCCGCACACTCGTGCGTTTAGACAAGTGTGATTAGCACTGTAAATAACGAGCGATAATTTTAATTTGAGAACATGAAGCCAGAGCGCATTCCTTATTTACAAAATACCAAGTACCGTGTTTCGGTGCATTTTCGAACGCGCGCCAGACTACTTCTCTTTCTTGTAACACTACCACTCTCTGTGTTGGTTAACAGTGCCGTAAACTAAAAGACCCTCAAGAATTTAATGAGGGTTGTAACGTACCTACTCATTGTGATCAGGAACACCCCCAGTTTTATTAGATGCTTCCTGCTCGCTTGCTGTGTCCATGTCCTCGTCTAAGGTAAGAGTCAACTCCCTTCGTTCCTTGTTTATTTGTTTCATCAACTCTATCCCACTCCCGAACAATCCATCTCCAGGTTTCTGTGCAACTCCACACCCCAAGTTTTATCCCGCGCTCCAAGCGTTCATGATCACCCTCAAAATGGTAAAAGCTTCTAGCCATGCTGCGTTCTTAAAGGGTTGCCTCAGACATAGAGTCATCCCCACGGGCATCTGACTTCACACCGGTTTCCACATCCACGACCCACCGCTAAAAAAGCAACTTCACAAGATCCTCCACAAAGCAGTCTTCCGGACTGCTTTGTGTTTTTACCCTGGACGTTACCTCCCTTTACGCTGTCATTCCCCACCCGGACGGCCTTCTGGCACTGCAACCGTTTCTCGGTCGAAGAAAAAATCTGGACCCTTCCTCTCGCATTATTGCCCGCCTTGAAGAGCTGGTGCTAAGCTTAAACACATGCCAGTTCGACGGCTCTTTCTTCCGTCAGAAATATGGGGTTCCAATGGACACAAAGATGGGCCCTTCTTTCGCTAACCTATTTGTGCGGTATGTGGAAAAGGCCCTCGTTTATTCATTTCCCTATTTGCACCGTTTTACAGCCGCTATATCGACATTCCCCCAGCACCGTCGCCAACTTTATTAAAGGGACACTGACAGGGTATTTATGCTCGCCGAGGTTTTTAGTTGTACGTGACATATGAGAGCTCAGCTACCCAGAACAGAATTTGCGGCTCGAAATTCGCTTTCTTTCCACCCGAAAACCGCCGATCAAGAACTGGCCGGTTCGAGTCTCGCTCACTCTCTTTTTCGCGGTCACGGGCCGTTTTCTAAGGTATCGATGCGACCACCAAATTTAATCAAAGTCGTGGGTCACTGAAGGCACACACTCAATGTTAAAAATAGAAAAAAATATGAACCCCATTTTTTGTGGCTTCTAAAAAGCTGTAAATACGTTGATTGAAAAAAAAAGTTCCACAGACAACCGGAAGCATTCTGTGCGTTCGTCGTTTCGCGTATCGTGGGACTCGCGGAGACGGCGATGGCAGCGGACGACGGGCGTGGGACCTCTATTTCAGAACTGTCGTTCGCGGTACCGGCGAATTCTGTCGACCGTTAAAAGAGAAATTTGGGACCGATCAAAAGAATTGGTATTCATCCCGTACGACACGGCCGGCCACCAAGCCGATTTGCACGAGGACGTCGCCGAGCCGTCGCTCCCTTCTCGTGGCTGAAGACATCGCTCGCGCAAACGTCAAGCACGACGTGTCTACTTCGAGTTGAATATGCACGCGTACGATTTCTTCACTAGGTGCGAATGTCCCCAATGCGTGGTGCTTCCCGACTTCGACCCGGGAGTGCTTTTTCTAGAGAAAAATCGACAGCAAGCTTTCCAACTTACAGTTACCGGCTGAAGTATTACTAAGGAAAGAGATCCACCATTGAAGAAATGCTGCAGTAGCTCAGTGGGAAAGACGTCCGGATCACACGCGGTAGGACCGGGTTCGATCCCCCATGGAACGTTTTTTTTTTTTTTTTTTTCAAACATTTTCGATGTTTGAAAATGACCCGGTTGGTGTAAGCAGGATCGGTGTAAACTTTTTTTTTTTTTTTTACAATCATCACTGAAGAAACAAACAAAACAATAACAAACAAATGTTGTGGGCGATACTTCGCTGAAATAAATGGTATGGGATTTCCGTTTTGACACCTCCGAACTCCATGTAATCACTTTCCACAAAATGCAAGGAGCATATAAATCGGGTAGCGTCCGCTTTCCGAGGTGCCCGTAACTGTTTTGCAGGAATTGCAGCCAGCCATTGGTCCCGATTCCGTTGATCTTTCGGAAACTCTCTCGCACAATGCCACTTTTTTTTCGGATGCAGGACATATGAGCCAGCTCTTCACGCAACATCTTGGGCGTATTCTTTTCGGAGCCGATCATGGAAATTTACCACGGGCACTCACTACTCATCTCCAACTCCTCAATGTACAAAACAACTCATCTTGGAGTACAGAACAATGAGCGGAACAAACATAACTGCAAGTAATCGCACGGCGAGCAGTTCCCGCACGCCGCATCGCACGCCGCATGTCGTGTCGTCTGCTACGGAAAGGAGAAAAAAAAAAAAAACGCACGGTCGGGTGTAGCCACGTGACTTCCGCCACTTGCTCTCTTCTCTCCACTTCTCCGACCTCTGTCGGGTTCCGGTTTCGGTTTCGAGCAGTTGCGTCCTTTGGCTTTATTAAAAAAATACGCTACTCTGTTGCAAAATATTAATTGGGCAGTCCTCCGACACCATAATGAAGCGCCTGGCAAAAAATAAAAAAAAATTTTTTGGGGGGTGTCAGTGTCCCTTTAAGAGCCTCTCGAAAACGCAGCCTTGTCTAAAATTCACATCATAAATCTCGCAGTCTGTGGCTTGCCTAAACCTCAGCATATTAGTGGACAAGGGCCTCTCTAGAACTTACGTCCATTACAAACCCACCGACTCCCACAGCTACCTGCTCTATTCCTTCTGCCACCCTTCATCTGAAAAAAAAAAGAATAATTTCATTTTCAGTTTCTTTGCCTGGATCGTATATGCAGTAACATGGTTGACTTTAAAAACAAAGTCATCGAAATTATTTCATTTTTCGTCGAGCGGGGCTACCCTCTCCACTTGTTCAAGAGCCCTGAACGACCGGTCTTCGGCACTACCAGACATGACGTCTTTTCCGCAAACCCCATACAGAAAAAAAAAAAAAAAAACTCCTATAGTTACGTACCACCTAACAGTTTCAAAACTGGATCTCAAACTCTTCTCTGCAACATCTCACCTGCACGTCTTCCTACTCATTTCCGAGCCCCCTTCCGCTGCTTACCGGATTCCACAAAACGTCCGCACTCTTCTCGTCAAGAGCAGCCTGAAGGCGAAAGCCAACCAGACCCGGTCGGCGTTATACCTGGCATCACGCCCTATAATGCTCCCAAATTTTTTACTTGCGAGCACTTTGCCACCTTACAACAGCTTAAACTCAAAATTCAAGACAACCAGACTTGCAAGTCGGCCACTGCCATATCTTATTTTTCGTGCACGAGCTGCCTTGACATTCTGTACATCGAAGAGACGGACCGAGGCTGCACGAAATATTCTATGAACACGACCGTCTTGTCATCCGAAATTGTCTGGAAACCTCCCCTCAGAACAATCCACAGATGTAGCTAACCATTGCTCGACCCCCGGTCATTCTGAGCTGAACGTGCGCGTTTGTGTGATTGGATCAGTCTTGCTCTCCTCAAACGTGCGAAAGAGAGAGGAAAACCGTCTCATCTTCAACCTCAAAACAGCATTTCCTCGTGGCCTCAACACTAAACTTTTTTCCGCGTACTCAGTTTCCTCTTTCTGACATTTGTTCACATGGGTGCTTGCGGCTAATTTGGGTTTCCTTGGCGGCGGCATTTTGTGCTTATTCAAGGGAAGCGATGGGCGCTCTTGCACAGCCGTATGGTCGGCACTTGCTGTGCGCGAGAGCAAGATCGCTCGGGACTTCGACACCGCAGCCGCGGACGGTCGACACCGAGCAAAGTTGCCACTTATCCTGTGAGGTATTTGATTTCAAGTAATATATTTCTGCCCTCGCCTTCCTGTTTTCTCCAGGCGCTTTCCCGTTTGCTCTGGTGCATTCTTTTCTCTCAACATTATTTTGTTTCAATTACGTAAGTTCGCCATTTCGGCTTCTCTTAACCTGTATCCTGTTCAATAGTAGGCATACTCATATGCAGCTCGACAGCGGTTTTCATCGGGAGGGTTATTTCCGTGAGGGATGGGGGGAGGAGGAGGGGGCGCTACTTGTTGTTTTAAAGTGCCCGTTTTGTTTGCGTTCTATTTTTTTTTTTTTTTTTTTTTGGGGGGGGGGTAGACTAATTTTAAAGTTTTTACCGGTTTGCAAACAACTTCCCCGTGTAGGTGGTTTAGGCACTGGGCGGGTTTGTGGACTCAATCGCAAATAAACGAACACTAAAGACAAATAGTAATAACGTTTTGGGTTATTTTTTTACTTTGAACACTTTGAAACAAACATGGCTCCGAAGAGAACACACTTCACCTGACACCAAGAGAGGGAGGCTTCCTCGAACCGATTCCGAACCGTGTGTCCCCGTCTTGACCATTGTGCTCGTGGTTGTGGGAACCGGATTTCTTCTAGGACCATTCCGAGTATCGTGTTCTCGTGGAGATTTCCAAAAGGCAAGTACGAGACCCCGTGTCACTTGCGTGTCCCGAATTTCCTTTCTTTTACCTTTTTTTTTAAATTTTTATACACTTTCTCGTTATTTACTTCAATAAATAACATGCCGAGAAGATGTACTCCGTCTCAGTGGCGTACCTAGGCCTTCCGGCACCCCCTCCCCCGTTCACTGCACGACATGGCAACCGACCATTAAAGCGGGGGGGGGGGGGGGGGGGGGGGGGGGGGCATCCTGTCAGAGGAGGCACCCGCGCACCCCTTGACGTGACTGGGTCGCCTAGTACCATGGGCCGGGCCCAGCCCCCCCCCCCCCCCCCCCCCCCCGTTTTTACGCCACTAAGCAGCCTTCTAACTGTTTCGCCTTCTCCTCCCTCTCGACCAATGTACCTCCCCCCTTTTTTGTGATGCGTACAACCCTTACTTGTCTCTTTCCGTTTTTCGTCTCTATCACCTGAAGAAAGGCGTCCGCCTGAAATGTTGTGTATTCCTTCCTCGTGCACGTCATTTTTTAGTGCAGCATAGCTTTTGCGATTTCCTGTTTAAGCTGATTGTGCTGGGCAGCGCCCCCATTTTTTCGCAATATACCTTTTTCAAAACCCCATCGAGCAACACTGGCAGTTGCCATTGCTTGGGCATGAGAGACCTGTGATTAGAGCCGAGTTCTCTTCGAAACGCTGGCGCGTCCTTATTGTCAAATACAAGGTCAGGGTACGTGCACAAGCACCGCCGGATACAGATAATTAGCCCATCAGCCCCTGAAAAGAGTCTATGAAAAATTTCCCCATTCGAAAAGAGTTTATGAAGCATTCGAAAAGAGTTTCTGAAACATTTCTTCAACACAAAGTATTCGACGAAAATGAATGACGAGTAACATAAATCTATCTCTTCTTCGTAGACACTTAGAAGGAAAGCCTCTGCTCAGACATAACGACGAAAATGTTCAATGTTTGCTGTCTAGAGTCACCAAAGGCATCCTGATGGCCTTTTGAAAAACAACATGAAGGATCCCATAGAATTCTTGAAATTGCGCACTCTCGAAAATACAATCTGCCTTACAGGCCACCGCTCTTTTGTGGTTGATCGTTCTGGAAAAATCGATGAACTCACTTTGTACTAGCCAATTGGCAAAAGATACCGTGGTGAAGGGGTAATGGACACCGCGAATCCTACACGTGTCTACGTTGAGGTTTAACGCAAGCAGATACACTCAGCCACTTAAGACCCCTCCACCCGCTCTCCCATTGTATTGTCTAATATTGGTTGACTGCTTTAGCAGAGACCCTGATTTATGCATATTCAGTGGTGGTCTATTTACATAATATTTACAAGAGAAGACTGCAGAGATCGGTAGTGAGCTACGAGCCCTGCGAACATGTCGCTAGCTCAACCAGGAGCAGTGCGTGAAACGTGGCCCGTGCTGAGGCCGCGCGTCTTGGCTATTGCAAAGATGAAGACGACGAAGTCCCATCGTAACACTTCCCCCTTCTCGATAAACTAATCAGTTTCTCGAAAACACACTGGTTTGTTTGTAACGCGCTTGGGGCGTGTTCTGGGTAGAGGAACCGGAACAGACGAGGAGGATGGTCCAGGAGAACTTTCTGATGTCGGTTCAGTATTCGGCATACTAGAACCCTGGCCCTTGATGATCGCTGTAGGCTCTGGAAGTGAAAACGCACCAGAGGTGTTCGCTGTTGAAAATTTCGTCTCTGAAGATGCCTGGCCTGAGGCACATACGTCTTTTTGTTCACCGGGATCCGAGTCGAAAAGTGGATCACTAGAAATTCGAGACGATGTTGAACTGCATTGTTCCGAATGTTGGGTTAACCGACTTCGCATGTCGTCGATGTGTCTTCTTTGTATTCTTCCATCTGAAGTAGTTACTTCCAATGATCGGGAACCAAACTGACGGAGCACCTTAGCTTCTATCCATTTCGGTTGTCCCGCGAATCCTTTAATCAAGACGGCTTGTGGATTGCTGAACTTAGCGTCTTCGTAGCCTTCTTCACCTTCCTTACCCCGCGGATGGATATAATCCAATGGGCAAAGCAATTGTCGTCCGAACATCAACTTTGCTGGTGTTTTCCCAGTTGTTGAGCTTGGTGTTGTATGTTGCTTAAACAAGAACCGTGCCAATCGGCAGTTCAGACTTCCTTCTGAAAGTTTGCGGAGCGACTACATTGTTTCCCGAACAATTCGTTCGGCTTGGCCGTTGGTTGCCGCGGATTTAGGGGGCGCTCGTGATGTGTTGGATGTTATTGGCTTCCAGGATGATTGGTGTCCTTGGCTAAAAATGGCGTGCCATTGTCGCTGCAGACCAGACTTGTACCGTACGCATTACAAGTAATCAAATTACTTGTAATCGATTACTTTTTGGAGTAATTTTGTAATCCGTTTATTACTTTTATTAGGAAGTAATCACAGGAGTAATCTGATTACTTTTTGAAGTAATAAAATTACTTGTAACCGTTACAATTTGTCCACGGGACCCCTCCCCCCCTCCCCCTCCCCCCCCCCCCCCCCGGGCACACGCATATTTTTTTTTTTTTTATGAAATGACAAAAATAAAATTTGCTTTTTTTTCCGAATGGAAAAAAGAAAGATTTTTGCAGAGCTGTAAGAAACGAGGTCAATCTCTTTCTATGTACAGTTTCTGTAGAATGTCCGTTTTTTTTTTTGTTGTTTTTTTCGAGCTGGGACTGGGAGTGGGAAGCCCCAAGGAAGCCCCAGTGCGTGACAAAGGCCATTCAGGGCGAAGTTTGAGGGAGCAGAATGTGGCTTTGTGAGTCCTTCGTTCAAACTAGCCCCCTCACGCACACACACACACAAAAACAAAAAAAAAATAAAAAAAAAATCCTGCTTAGGGTATTTACTCGCAGCCCGTAGGAGAACCAGAACCAAAGAATGCCTAAAGCAGATGCAAAATATAACAAAGGCAGTTGAAATATTTCCCCTACGTGGTCTTTGTGACAAGCAATGTTTCGAGCTGAGAAGTGGTCGGAGCGATCTCTTCCGCTAATACTACACATGATCCGTTTCAAATCCTGGAGCTGCTGCTCTTTTGTGTAACATACGAGCTCATCCACATGTGAATAATAAAATGAGCGACGCGAACTTTGAACGACAACCCTTGCTCAAGCTTAACAAGATCTAGAACCCCCTCCGCTCCCCCCCCCCCCCCCAACACACACACACACTGGCGAGCGCCCAAATCATTAAACGTCTTCAAACGAATTTTATGCTTGTGTCCGCATTGTGAAGGTGCAACGACCACGAAGAGGGAGCCAGTTTTTCTTCTTCACTACTTGTGCAAATGTGAAGTATAGGTTGGAAGTAGTTCATTGTTATGAGCGCTAAAGATGTATCTTCACAGAATAAAGTAATCGGAAAGTAACGATTACTTCTTTAAGTAATGTTCAATTACTTTTGCTGTCGAGTAATCAAGTAATCTAATCGAATACTTTTTAGCCAAGAGTAATAGTAATTGTAATCGATCACTTTTTTTTTAGTAACGTGTACAAGACTGCTGCAGACGACTTTCGGGATGCCAAATGTGGCAAACATGGATGGGAGGGCGTCAACCACGCTGGCAGCAGTTGCTGACGCGCAGATGTGGACTTGCAACCATTTGGAATATGCGTCAACAACTATCGGAGGCATTTTTCCTTCAAAAGGACCGGCGAAGCACATGTGAAGTAGACTCCATGGCTCCTGAGGGCGTTCCCAAGTTGGAGTTGGTGCTAAAACAGGAGCGCGTACTTGTTGCTGACACTTTGCGCAGGGTTGGACGCACCTGTAGATTTCCTTGTCGAGGTCAGGCCACCAAAGATGACTTCGTGCATAGCGTTTCATTGCTGTTACTCCTGGATTGTTTGCGTGCAGGAGTTTCATGGCTGCTGGCTGTGCCTCTTTCGGAATAACCACACGTGATCCCCATAAGCCACATCCCCTGTGGGTCGATAGCTCGGTAAATTGCCTCATATAGCTTGCGAACTGTTTTCCGGTCAAGCATTTGGAGGCTCCGGACTGGACGGCTTGGTAGACCTTCGCCAGGAGGGGGTCCGTTGCCGTAAGACGGGCTATGTCCTTTGCTGAGAGGGATGGTGTCTCAAGCGCCTCAATCATGAGGATGTCTGCTGGACCGTGTGGTTCGCCCACGTTGCTGGGCAGTGGAAGAGGGCTCAGGGCATCCAAATTTTGATGGAGTGCACCGGGTCGGTAAACCATGTTATAGTCGTAGTTTTGGAGGTGCAGACACCAGCGTAGCATCCTCAGGGACCGTACCAGTGGCATCTGCCTGTCTGAGTTGAGGATGCCTAGCAGGGGCTTGTGGTCAGTGTATATTGTGACGGACCTTTCAGCAATATACTGATGGAAGTGTTTAACTCCGAACACTATGGCCAACCCTTCTTTGTCCAGCTGGGCATAGTTCCTTTTACTCTTTCCGAGCGTTCTAGACCCGTAAGCAATGGGAGCTTCGCGGCCTTGGTTGTCTAGCCGGGCAAGTACGGCTCCTACACTGCAGGAAGAGGCATCGCATGACAAGAAGAGCGGCTTATCAGTATTGTAGTGCGCCAGGACCTCTGCTGACGAGAGCAAGTCCTTCAGCGCTTGATAGTCCTTCGTATGTCGGGACTCCCGTTTCCATGGCGCATTTCTGTCGAGCATGTGATGCAAGCTTTCAGCCACAGTTGCTCGATGACTGAGAAACCGATTGTAGAAGGCAATAATTCCAAGAAATTATTGTAGTTCCGACTTGTATTTTGGCTCTGGCGCTTCTACAATCGCCTTGACTTTTTCTTGTGTCGGCCGGATGCCTGCACCATCCACTCGGTATTCAAATATTCCAACCTCCGACATATCTCAAAGTCACTTTTCTTTCTTGACCTTAAGGTTTGGCTTCCGGATGAAAACGAAAAAAATAATCTCTCTTAAATGGCCCCTGAAACAAAAAAAGAAATGCCTTTTTCTTAACTGTCTGGTTGGGACTAGAGATGTAAAATTTCGTGAAATATTGGATGGCCCGAAAAAAAGGTTTTTTTCAGGTTTTTTCAGGAAAGATTGAAAAGTTTGGACAAATTTAGATTGCTCCGTGGACGCATTTATTACATCAAGACAATAAGATAAGGCAGGACCATTTGGGAAGTTTCGATATCTGAAATACTTCAAATTAAGGTTTATGTAATATCAACAGCTTACCAAGCAGAAATACAATATCTTGGTAAGGCTAAACAGTGTTCCATATGTCCCCGAGCACTTGTTATTCCGAGTTTGAATTGCTGGATAGAGGAACATTCGCTTTCACGTCGGTCGAAGATTTTTTCAGGTTCAGATTCGAGTGCACATACACAAGCTTTTTCACACATTCACCTGCAACCCGGTTGTGCAGTTTTGTGTATACATTCCCAAAGTGAGACCAGTTTTGTTCACACGTTGCAGACGATGGGGGAATCTGCAAAAGTTGACATGCCAGGGGTGTCAATAGCTGGTTAGTGGAGAGTCCTTGCCACCCGGTGGATGGTTTTACGTGCTTTGCAGACTCCCAAAGTACTGCCCTGGACCAAATCCCCGTAGACGCCCTATATTCTGCGAGATTAGAAAGCAGCTTCCCGATGTCAAGCGAAAGGTAATCAGCCTGCTTGCAGATCCAATAAAATGTGTATGCAATATGTGCGTCATCACGGTTCCTCCCCCCATATCTTGCATCCAGCAAGTTAGCAGCGACATGAACGGGTCGCAAGCAAAACTCTCAACGCCTGATCATGATCTCTTTTTCGCGAGCCTTCTCCTGGTCTTTTAGAGTGCTGGTCGCCAGGTTCGTGATTACTTCGGTTTTTATGGAATGGAGAACTTCTGGAACGTCCGACAGCAAAGCCTTGTCCAACTCCAATTCTGTAATGGCAGAGAAAATAGGTGCCACCAGTTCCAAACAGCCGCGCAAGGGTTTCCAGAATCCATTCTCGTCCAAAACGGCATGCCGCACTGATTTCTTTACTTTCAGATCTTCCAAGATCACGGTCTTTTGCAGAGCTTCTTTGTTCCTGGGCAAACTTTGAAGTAAGAGGGTAACGCCGCCCCATCTTGTCTTGCTAGGCAGCTTGAGGGTCGTAGAACTTCCTTTGCCATCTCTGGACTCTTGCTTTTGTTGGAACGTGGCAGCAACTACGTGAGTCTGCTTTACATACTTGATCACTTCTCTGGATGTCTGATGGACCTTCTCCAAGGTTTTTAGCCTCATGAGATCATTCAGGAGCAGATTCAGCTCATGAGCAGCACATCCGATCGTTGCGATGTGCGGAAATTTGCATGTAACCATTTGACATGTCGCTTGCATGTTGCTTGAGTTGTCCGTGACCAGTGCCAATACCTTTTCACTTTCGAGGGAATCAATTAAATCACATATTTCGCTGCTGATATCAGACGCAGTGTGCCGGTTTGTGCCGGTTTCAATTGACGTATAGAACACTGGCTGCGGCGCAGCTACGACAAATTTTATCACCGATTCCCGTCGAATGTTGGTCCCCCCGTCAGTCAGCAGTGTGAGGCACGTAGCGTCTTTCAAAGTCTCCTCCACATGACTTTTCACTCGCTCATACTCTGCGTCAAGTAGAGGCCCGCTCAATAGATATCGGCTAGGCGGTGAGTACGATGGTCGAAGCATCTTGAAGGCCACTTGCCAATGCTCGTTTTTCGCCAAGGAGAATGGCGTGTTGGATAAATACATCGCCCTAGGCAAAGCTGTGTCAATTTGGTTTTGAAGCGCAGGGGTTATTTTGTCGACAAACGAAGAACTACTCGCCCATTTTTTTTGACGACGTAGATTCCGCTGCGAGTCGGCTAGCCTCTGACTCATTTGATGTGGGCGCTGATGAGCTCCCGGAGGGATTTTTTCCATGTTCTTTTCCACGCGCCTCCTTGAGGTCTTGAGGACACTTCTTGCACGACAGCAGATGCCTTGTAACCCATACAAAAATGGTCTATGGTTGGCTATAGAAATCCTTTGTAAGGCCGGCTATAGCAAATTGGCCCAACTAGCTACAGCCGCGTCTATGGCTGTCTATAGCTTTTCCTATGGTCTTCCCTATGGTTGTCTATAGCTTTTCCAATGGAAATTTTGCTATCAAATTTTGTATGGTTTAATCTATGGGTCGCTTCAGAAAGTACGCTATAGCCGCCTATAGCATTTCTTTTGGTTCCTTTGGCCGTCTAAAGCTTCTTGTAAGGCCTTCTATAGAGATCTCTATGGCTTACGTTATGAATCTTTTTAGACACCGTGCTTTGGCTGCCTATGGCTTTTCCTACGGTTTCTTTAGCCAAATATTGCTTTTTGTATGGTCCGATACAGCTCATTCTATAGTTCGTCCTATCATTCTCTATACCCATCGTGCTAGAGCTGCCTATGTCGTTTCCTATTGTTCCTTTAGCCACCTATAGCTTCTTGTACGGTCTGCTATAGAGATCTTTATGGCTTACTTATGGATCTTTTTATGCACCGTGCTATCGCTGCCTACGGCTTTTCCTATGGTAGCTTTAGCCGCCTATGGCTCTTCGCATGATCCGCTATAGCTCATTCTATAGCTCGTCCTATGGTTCTCTATACCCATCGTGCTAGAGCTGCCTATAGCATTTCCTATGATTCCTTTAGCCGCCTATAGCATCTTCTATGTTCTGGTATAGAGATCTCTATGGCTTACACCATGGATATTTTTGGACACCATGCTATGGCTGCCTATAGCTTTTTTTACGGGTTTTTTAGCCGCCTACTGCTCTTTGTATGGTCCGTTATAGCTCATTCTAAAGTTCGTCCTATTGTTCTCTATACCCATCGTGCTACAGCTGCCTATAGAATTTTCTATGATTCCTTTAGCCGCCTATAGCATCTTCTATTGTCTGGTATAAAGATCTCTATGGCTTACACCATGGATATTTTTAGACACCATGCTATAGCTGCCTATAGCTTTTCCTATGTTTTTTTTAGCCGCCTATTGCTCTTTGTATGGTCCGTTATAGCTCATTCTAAAGTTCGTCATATGGTTCTCTATACCCATCGTGGTACAGCTGCCTATAGAATTTTCTATGGTTCCTTTTTGTATGGTGTGCTATAGAGATCTCTATGCCTTACTCTATGGATCTTTCTAGACACTGTGCTATAGCCGCCTATGGACCTTTTCAGTGTACTTTCGTCCTCAGTCACCTAATAGGCGTATCCGGTATGGGCGACGAAAAAATACTGAAACGTTTCAACCTGTAACTAGCAAAACAATAAAGGGGAGGCAAAACGATAATGTGTGACGGTTTCGCTTATATCCTAAGTGTCTTCTACTGGCGTGGCGACGGCTAAACAATGTTTTCGCCCATACTGGAAGTGACGACAATTCAAGATGGCGACGCCCTCAGAGAAAGGGTCAATAGCTTTTCCTCTCGTTTCTTTAACCGCTATTGCTCTTTGGGTGGTCCACTATAGCTCATTCTATAGTTCGTCCTATGATTCTCTATACCCATCGTGCTACAGCTGAATATGGCTTTTTCTATGGTTTCTTTAGCCGCCTATTGCTCTCTGCATGGTTTGCTATAGCTTTTTCTATATCTCGTTTTATGAGTCTCTTTACCAACATGCCATAGCTGTCTGTAGTTTTTTTTTTTTTTTTACCGCATTCGTATGAAATGTGAAACAAATTATTTGTTGTCCCTGAACATCTTTAAAAAAACCTTGTAAAACGTGTCGAACTTCATAGCCCCATTTAAAACAAAGGGCGAAAATTTCAACAAAACAGGAACAACAACAAACAAATGCACTCACCCACGCGTTTGAAAAAGCACAGGTAAACAGACACAAGGTATTGTTTTCAAATCTCCTAGAAGTTTATTACACACACCGCATTCTGTAGACTAGCACCACACTAAGCAATCTCTACTATGTGAACAGGTACCACTGAGCTGTTATACAACTGAGAATATTGCAAAGCAAACAAGAACCAAAGGCAATTCCTGGGTAGTGTCTAGTCTCCCGGTAGCGGGCCGAATCCCCCCCTCCCTCCAAAACTCTAATGCCAGTCGCCACTCATTGGCGCTGCAATCAGTTCATCAAAAGACGTTTCATCGGGATCGTTTCATCAACACGTGATGTGTATAAACAACTCAATATATATATATATATATATATATATATATATATATATATATATATATACATATTTTTTAATGAGTTGCCAAGAAGTGGCGTGAACGGGTGGGCTGAGTCGGTGAGCACGCACCTAAGGAATACAGGCGCAACAAAATGTCCCTGCAGCGTGCAATTCGCGTAACGAGTGTTGACTAAACGTTTGTACACGAAACGAATATCTACGAAAAGGTGTCCATAAAACGTCTTTTCACAAAACGCAGAGAGAATAAGAAAGTCAGTTTTCTAACTGCAATTTTCACATGATTTAAGATAGCTAATGGCAGGCGACTGCAGTAGAATTACGGGGAAATTATTCTCCCAGCTGTCAGAAGATAGGCACGGCCAGGAGATAGACACTACAGAACGGTCAATTGTCGCCGAGTAGGTTGCAGCGCACTTACGTTAAAAATACCGGACTTGAAAGATGTTATCCGAACTATACGTCGACACGCGCACTGCAGATCAACCACTCAAACACAAAACCGAGAAGGAAGGGATCCGTGAAGATTCACCACGATGTAGCACAAGCTGTCGTTTGCCGAACCGAACACTGAACGCATCACAAGAATGTCTTGGGCTTCTTCGAAGAAATCGCGTGTTGCCGACATACGGGTAGGACTTTTCGATCGAGATAGCCTTTACCATAGAAGCAAAATCCACAGCAGCCCCGCGGGCCGCACGACACGCGAAACTAGGTCCGCAAGCAGCCGGCAGTGTTGCCAGATGGTCCCAACGAAAAACCGCCAAACGGCTGGGAGGTGTAGCCCAAATATAGCCAAAGCCATAAAATAAATATAGCCCAAAATAGCCAAGACTAAAAACAACGATTTTTAAGCCTTTTATTGACAATTTTTCATACGCATAAAAAACAGCACGTTAAATTCTCTTTTTCAACCCTCAGATGCGCTTCAGAAAGATGAAAATTTGTGAAACAATTACCCATCCTTCGTAGGTTTTCAGAAATAGAAAACATACGTGAGCTGTATTGTGAAGCCCGGGAGATATAATCATACAGTAAACGAACAGGATGTAGAAGCAGAACAGTCAAAACTGGGAGTTTTAAACTAGCACCCCCTATATCTAAGGTTCTTACCAATAACCCACCCGTCTATTTTTCTTTGTGTAGAATATGAGCGTCCCCCGTTCCGGTTCAAGCTATTTTTTTATTGTGTTTCTTTTCTTAAAGTTGGCGATGCCTAAGAATTTTTGCAATGGGCACCAAAGCTGCGTTTGGAGAGTCCAGTCTACGTCCGGGTAGAGGACGCGCTACCGGACCTGTAAAAACAGTGCAATTTGTTTGTTTGATTTGCTTCACTGCGCTGTGGGGAGACCGCTTGAAGTCTGCTAGCACTGCTGCTCTGCGCATTGTGAAAACCCCGAAGTTTGTAGAAGTTTGAAGCCATTCTCCTTCCTCTCTTTCCTCTCGACTAGCCAAAAGAGAAACAATTTTTTTTTCGAAACTGACTAGAAGTTCGAAAATTAAGTAGTCGAACCTCAAAGTTCGACAAGAGTTCGCCGCACCCTTAGAAATAGACCAAAAATAGTCACATAGCCAAAGGCGAAATTTCGACGCCAACTAGAAAAAAATGTAGCCCAATTTGGCTATATATAGCCCAATCTGGCAACACTGGCAGCCGGGATTGGCAACTGCTGATGCGTCATCCGTCAAACCACGTGATCACGCTCCTTCCGTTACATGCGCACATAAAGCGGAGTGAAGCGATGAAAAGTTTACGGTTTATTGGTCCGACGAGTCCTCACCTTCTACAATGGCTTAGGGAGAGAGAGAAAACAGAGGAGTTGGAAAGCTGAGCTCCTTCAAGGCCAGAACGGGGGTGCGATCACAAAGACTAATCTTCAGGGGCATACCAACAACGAACATAACGAGAGAATGTGTCACTTATATCCTGTCCACAGTTCGGCCCAAGGTTGATAGTGCAGTGGATGCTATGTGTGGCCTTGGGCTTAAAGCAGGTGCCGTGTTCAGCGTTATCACCAGCTTTAAGACCGTTGTCAGGGGACACTAACCGGAGACACGATTGGCCTCAAACACGCACAGCGTCTACTCTGCTGTTACTACCGAGTGAACAGAACAGCTCTATGAAGGCCAGCTTTTGGACTTCTAAAGCTGCACTTCCCGGAAGTGACCCAAAACGGGGCAAGTTTGAAGATATCTTATTTTACTTCGTGTAACCCAGATTATAATTAAAAATGAATAATTAATGGCGAATACTTTTTTTTTCGCGCAGGATGTCCACAAATAAATAAATAAATATATATATATATTTATATATATATATTACCAAGCACTTTTGAATTATGTGTACACTGTTAGGTTGGCATTTTTAAATTTCGAATTTGGGAATCTTTGCATCGTTGTGGCATTTCTGATTGCGTGGTTTAAGAAAGTTTTGCCGTAATACGCTTTTCATCTGTGAGTTCAGTCTGTAGCACTGTCATCTTATATCCTGTTGACAGTTCGGCCCAAGGTTGATAGTGCAGTGGATGCTATGTGTGGCCTTGGGCTTAAAGCAGGTGCCGTGTTCAGCGTTATCACCAGCTTTAAGACCGTTGTCACGGGACACTAACCGGAGACACGATTGGCCTCAAACACGCACAGCGTCTACTCTGCTGTTACTACCGAGTGAACAGAACAGCTCTATGGAGGCCAGCTTTTGGACTTCTAAAGCTGCACTTCCCAGAAGTGACCCAAAACGGGGCAGGTTTGAAGATATCATATTTTACTCCGTGTAACCCAGATTATAATTAAAAATGATTAATTAATGGCGAATACTTTTTTTTCGCGCAGGATGTCCACAAATAAATAAATATATATATATATATATATATTACCAAGCACTTTTGAATTATTTGTACACTGTTAGGTTAGCATTTTTAAATTTCGAATTTGGGAATCTTTGCATCGTTGTGGCATTTCTAATTGCGTGGTTTAAGAAAGTTTTGCCGTAATACGCTTTTCATCCGTGAGTTCAGTCTGTAGCACTGTCATCAATTACAATCTATGCGCACCACGATGACACATGGTGGGGCTGTGTGCTCCAAGAAGCTCGAACGACTTTAATGTCTCATAATTTAAGGAAAAGGAAGAAAGATTTGCCACAGTGCTTGCTGATTTGTGGATCGCAGAACAGAGAGATAATAGGACGCACTTAGGGTAGCGCGTGCCTGACGATATAATTTTTTTTTTTCGGCTCTTACCTTGTGTCTTTGTGTATATTTCGCCGTTCTCGAGACAGGCGACGACGGACATTGCACCGCTGCTTACGCTCCTGCTGGGGTGAGCTTTTCTGTTGTCACGACACCCTATCGCGCCATAGACGCGTCTATTAACGCTCATGAAGTCTCGAGAGAACAATGTCAGTTGGTTAGACAAAGCAACGACGCGGCAATCGCCAAGCGAGAGACGACTGCGCCTCGATCAGGCTGTCCGCGTTCGCTCTGATAAAATATGAGCGTGGGACTCTCGAGCAGCGTTAGATTGCTGATGATACAGGACGCTGCTTTGTCGTTGAGAATCATTGCCCTGAGAACGCCGGCGAAAACTTTCCAGTGCTCGGCGTACCCTAAGCAGCAGCGCCTGTCAGCGACCGCCCGCGCAGCATCGCAACCTTTCTGGAGCCTATTGGCTATCTGGGAGCGCCGGCGATTGATCGTCGCGACTTAAATGGAAGCATTTTATGAACCCCCGCGAACTTGAACTCCCCCGAACATTATCCCCGCGACGGCGAATCGCCGGCACTCGCAGACGGAAGGTTCCGATACTGTGCGAACAGTTGTTGGGAGGACGCTGCGTAGGGTACGCCGGGCGCTGAAACGGCTTCATAGCCATTCGAAGGGCAAAGGATTCGCGACGACAAAGTAGCGTCTTGCATCTTCAGTAAGCTAACGCTGCTCGAGAGTCCCAAGCTTACATTTCCACAGAGCGAGCGCGGCCGTCCAGATCGAGGCGCAGTCGGCTGTCGCGTCGCGATTGCTACGTCGTTCCTGTACCTACACTGATGACATTTGCACCGGCAATCGAAACAGCCCCTCGAGACTTTATTCGAGTCCAGTAGACGACTTCATAGCGCGATAGACCGTTGTGACAAGAGTAGATCTCACCTCTGTAGTGGCGTAATGTTCGTTGACGCCGCGTCGAGAACGACGAAATATACACAAAAACCATTAAATATATTTAATACAGCAGGCAGAAAGAAATACAAACATGGCAGGAACACGGACAAAGTAGAAGGCGGGCTACGAAATACATATACTTACAAAATACACTGGAAAAGAAAGATATTTAGAGCTAAAAAACGGAAGATTGAGATGACGTCAACGCCGAAATAAGGCAATGCGAAAGGAAAGCAGCCGGCAAAAGTGCAGTAGTTCTATAGGCAGCTAAGGACGCTATTGCGATCGCGGGCGTATAACGGCGGTGACGTACGCCCCGTTAACCTGGCTAAGGAAAATTCTCGCCCCGATCGAGCGCATGAAAGACTCTCTTCCACATTCCTACATCTGCAGTAAAAAAAGGGGGTCGCGGGCCTATAGCTTAAGCAATATAAAACACCATTGAGCCGGCTAAAAAAAATTGGATGGTCACGAGTCTATAGCTCCAGAGACGTACATCCCTCCACAGCCGACTAAAGCACGTTGAAAGGTCGGAGGCTATAGCTTTGGGGACATAGAACTCTATTGAGTCGGCTAAAGAAGATTCAATGGTCGCGATTTTATAGACATAGGGACATACATCACTCTATAGTCGGCTAAAGCACATTGAAAGGTCGGAGGTTATAGCTTTGGTGAAATAGAACACTATTGAGTCGGCTAAAGAAAATTCAATAGTCGCAATTCTATAGATTTATGGACATACATCACTCTATAGTCGGCTAAAGCACATTGAAAGGTCGGAGGATATAGCTTAGATGACATAGCACACTATTGAGTCGGCTAAAGAAAATTCAATGGTCGCGATTCTATAGATTTAGGGACATACATCACTCTATAGTCGGCTAAAGCACATTGAAAGGTCGGAGGCTATAGCTTTATTGACATAGAACACTATTGAGTCGGCTAACCCTATTGAAAATTCTCATTTGTATGAGAAAATTATGTGTCCAATAAACACATATGAATCATACAAGATATATAAGAACATAAAAGAACCGTATAAGAACCATATAAGAACTATATAAGATATATGAGAACATATAATCACCATATAAGAAACTAGTGGGAAGTTTCTTATAAGTTTCTTATTGGGTTCTTATATATCTTATATGATTCTTATATAGTTCTCATAGAATTCTTATATGGTTCTTATATGTTCTTATATGTTCTTATATATCTTGTATGATTCATATGTGTTTATTGGACACAAAAAATTTCTCATACAAACAATTTTTTTTACTAGGGAAAGAAAATTCAATGGTCGCGATTCTATAGATTTAGGGACATACATCACTCTATAGTCGGTCAAAGCACATTGAAAGGTCGGAGGCTATAGCGTTGGTGACCTAGAACACTACTGAGTCGGCTAAAGAAAATTCAATGGTCGCCATTATATAGACTTAGGGACATACATCACTCTATAGCCGGCTAAAGAACATTGAAAGGGCGGAGGCTATAGCTTTGGTGACATAGAAAACTATTGAGTCGGCTAAAGAAAGTTTAATGGTTGCGATTCTATAGATTTAGGGACATACATCACTCTATAGTCGGCTAAAGCACATTTAAAGGTCGGAGGCCAGAGCTTTAGTGACATTGAAAACTATTGAGTCGGCTAAATAAAGCTACAGTTGCGAGTGCGCCTTGTGTCGTCGTCTTCTTACCTTGTCCTAGTCTTTCGGCGCTTGTCTTTTTCCATTATGAACCCACTGGCACAACTCACCATTTTGTTGTAAGAAACTTCCTATCCTGTCCGTTTCTTCTCTTCTAGGTGCCGTCACAACATCACTGATCGCAACCGAGAGATACGAGCTTTTGTCACGACACTTTCGTAACACATGCCAGAAACGATAACGCCAACACTCAACCGTTGTCAAAATGTCACACCATTTCACACCTTTACCAAACAAAAAAAGGTTTACAAACGAAGAATCTCTGATTTGTTCTTCAATCATACGCTAAAGCACCTTGTCGTAGGTCGAACTTATTCTTACTCAGGAAAAATTTATCCGATAAGCGTACAACCATAAAACACACACACAAAAAAAAACCAAAGACCTTATAAGAACCTAAGACACCGACCAGCTGCCAAGGTTGGTACCTGTTAGAACCTAAGTCGATACTGACTGTGGTTCCTCGATACCGCTGACGTATACACGGATTTGTGGCACGCACCTCTCAATCAGCTCCGGTCTGTGAACCATCTCCCTCTTGAAATGCACCCTAGAGCCAGCTTAAAAAGTTTGCGCCCACGTTATCTCTACCTTTGATATACTACTCTACGTTGAAACTGTGATCTTGCAACGCCATGCTCCATCTCATTACCCGACTATTCGTGAGTCTCGCCATGTTGAGAAATTCCAGCGGCTGATGGTCAATCTGGACGCGAAATGTCCTACAATACAAAAAGAGCTTAAACCGGCCAACTGCCCAAACCAGCGCTAGACCTTCCTTTTCCACGGTGGCGAAGTTCTTTTCAGAGTTAGTCAGTTCCCGACTGGCATATGCTACTGGGTGAAGCATCCCTTCCTTCTCCTGGGTCGCTAAACTCGTCAAGCACAACTTTGTGCCCGAAGTTTGCGGAACGCGCTTATTGGACTCTCGCGACGCTGACGTCGCGCCGAGCGAGGTGTCAATCATTCGAACGCTCATTTCTTTGAGATATGCAGAATGTAGCAAAGTTCATCGAGGCGCGCGTGCGGCGCGTGAGGGGCGCGAGGAGCCTACTGATTGAACGGCTTCGCCGATGACGTAGCGCCCATTTGTCCCTACATCCCTACGCCAAGCTGAAACTAATGCTTTGCAGATTGTCCCTAGGCGGCCTGCTGACTCTCAAAATCCCTCCGAAGTTTGTGTAAAAAAGAAACCTCGTTTGTCGAAGTTGTCGCTGACCTCAAAGTGACGTTTCCGAACTTTGCGAGAGCCGTGGCTTGAGCTCGAGATCTTAGCTTCGGATCGAGGCAAAGTTAAACTTTGTCAACATGGCCGTGCCGTACGCTGCGGCCGAGCTTACCTTCCGCCACAGTCGGCGTCGCTACTGAGACCACCGGGGACGCCTTTCCACTCCCCGACGACGACTTTTGGCGACAGTACCGGCTGTCGAAAGCCGTTGTGCGTTGACTCTGCGACGAGCGTCGTTCGCCGCCTCGGACCGTGGAACAAGAAGTTCTCTGCGCGCTCCGGTTCTTCGGAACCGCTAGCTTTAAAGGCATGGTGGCGACTGACGAGCACCTGTCAGTGTCCCACGTGACTGTGAGCCGGGCTGTCAAAGTTTTTGGCGGCTGCCATCGTCTTTTTTTGTTTTTTTTCTGTAATATCCGAAGAGGTACTAATATGGTGGTATACAAATCAGAATGTTGGGAAACAAACAAGAACCGGTGTAATTCTTGGGTACGGTCAAGTCTCCCGGCAGCCGGCAGAATTATTTCCCCGATATTCTACTGGCAGTCGTCACTCATTGGCAGTCAAATCACTTCATCGAACCACGTGTCATCGACAGATCGTTTCATCGGCACGCGATGTAATCCCATGAAAGAGATTCTCTTCCGTTAGAGGTATCTACACCATTAAACATTTTCGCACCTTTATACATGTAAGTGGGATGTCCCATAACTAACACCCTAATAAGTGTAGCGAAGGACCTTAGAAAAGAAGTGTAAACCTCACACCTTTAAAAATGTGTGATTTTTTTAAACACGTTTCTTGGAACGTGTGATAATGCACTACACTTTTTAATAAAGATGTAAAACTACAATAAACCTTCTTGTCAGGCTATACATTTAAGTGGGGTGTCCCATAACTAACACCCTAATAAATGCCTAATAAATGTAGATATAGACCTCATAAAAAATGTAAAACTCACACCTTTAAAAATGAGTGATTTTTTTAAACACGTTTCTTAAAACGTGTGTTAATGCACTACACCATTTTATAAAGATGTAAAACCATAATACCCCTTCTCGTCAGGCACGTAGCCAAGGGGGGGGGGGGGGGGGGGAGGGAGGCATAAGGGCCGCCCCCCCCCCCCCCCCCCCCGAAATCTTCAATTTTGCTGGGGCCTCCTCCCCTCCCCTCCCTCCTCCTCATAAAGCACTTTGTCATGTGCGCCCCCCCCCCCCCCCCCCCTTCAACAAAATTCTGGCTACGTGCCTGCTTCTCGTCAAGGTGTAATTAACACAGTACATTTCTTTTTTGGGGTGTACACAGTGGCCCGGGACCCAATAATATGACATAGCAAATAAATTACACAAACGAGTCGCCAAAACAGCACGTTGCTTCTTGGCGAGTGTCGAGGCAATATCGGCCGAAAACCGGCTTCAATATTGTCTGGATGTACGGTTTTGCGCCTCGTCCGACATTCGGCTGGTGTGGATGTACCGATGCAAATAAACGATTTATGTCTAATAGCACTAGCACCACTGATTTCTTAGGAGGCTATACTCGGCGACAACTTTTCTTGGCAACGCAGTGGAAGGTACGACCCGCGTCCCCTCTCCCATTTTGAGCGTACGCAGGCTCTTCTCCTCCCCCATTTCCGGGAGAGGAGGAGAGCCTGCGCACACTCTAAATGGAAGAGGGGACGCGGGACGTACCTTCCGCTGCATTGCCAAGAAAAGTTGTCGCGGAGTATAGATCGCGGATGGAGGCCTGTATTGCTGGGGTCGAACGGCACCACCGGCAGTCATCGCTTGACACGATCTTATGCATGCTATAGGAGAAACTGAAAAACTCAATTTTATTAAGTTAGTAGGTTGTTCTCTACCATGAATCTTCTATCGTGTTTTCCCAAATAACAGTTAATATTGTTGGCAAGAATATCAAACACGTTAGAATACCAATCTTGTTTAACTAAATGTTGTGTGGTTGAAGGTCCAGGGCAACTTTGTTGGGCATAACTGTGATGTGTTTAATGAGACAAGGGCTACCGAGAGTTATTGTGGAGTCATGCGTGATTTTCGAGTCATCAAAGCTCAGCAAACGATAAGTTAGAATGCCTTTACTGGGGACATTCGCATCGTTTTGACCGCTTGTACATAGCACTTCATGGTGAAAACTTTTTCGTTGAACTGCTGTGAGGGCTTCCGTGACAAACTGAAACTCGGAGCGTGCCGTTTAGTCGCTGAACGTGCCATTTATTAAGCAACCGAAGCAAGCGACGTCGGTAAAGTCAATCATGCTCCGGCCAATTTTTTTTAATCTATGTTCAAACGCTTGACGAATGTTTATTTGATCTCCAAGAACCCGACATAATCATCGCAGCACGTCATAAAATGCTCGCCCTCGAGCACCGCGTACAAGCTTCCAATCTTTGCGTGTTTCTCCCTTAGACTTGCGTGTATTGCCTCATGGTGTTATAGGCCAAAGCAACAAGGACAAAAACGAAAGGAGAACTAGACTGGACGCGGCGTATTGCCGTCAAGCAATGGCCGCCGGTGAAGCCAGTGACGGGCTACCGATTCGCGATCCAGACTGGCACTGTAAGAGTTCTAATGCATAGCACCCCCGAAGTGCTGCACGGTGAACCCGCCCCGAACGAACTTGCCGAATGCAGAGTGCAGACTGATGCTGTCGCCATAGATGTTGTAGAAAAGTACCGTCCTCAAACCGAAACTAGCGCCTTTTTGTTCGACGTGATGGGTAGGAATGCGAGAGTGCCTCCAGTCGCTGCCATCGTTTATCTATATAAACGTTGGTTGCTGCAACGTGGAACTTGCATTTGCGATGACTTCCACTTAAGCAACTCGACTGTCGGAGATATCTACAGACGGCGTAAGTTTCCGAAACCAGCTGACTACAAAACGGCATACACTTGAGGAAATTGATGGCACTGTACGCGCAAGAGCTTGCTTCGTTTTAAGCACAGTATTATGAGTGAACCACGGAAAGGATACGGCTTAAATCTATTTTTTTGGAACATCTAGCAATACGTTTCGTATGAGTTTTTATTTCCCTGGTGAGGGCATTGAGAACGAGAGCTTTCTCAAAACAAAATATAACGGGGCAAGATAGCTGACGTTCAAATATGACTTTGCTTGAGTCTCGGGAAACGTCTCCATATTTAGCCTTCCCGGACGCTGAGTGAATGCGTCACAGGTTTCTGCTGTGGGAGCTTTGTCGAAAAATGTTCCACTTTTCACCCATACACAAATGCTGCTAGATCTCACGGCCTCTGTGGTTGTCTTGAGCCTTTCATTCCACACTGATAGGTTTCAGCGTCTGTACGGCTACAAAACGACTCAAATTTCGCAAATAAAACACGGGCCGTCGAGTCCTTCCTTCGTGAAATATCAGACGCTTACAATTCAAGCTCGCGTTTGGGTTTGTGGCCCGCGGGACGCGTTTTCGAGCAGAAAACCATATTTCTCTTTCAGTTCCGCTCTGCGAATGCCTCATCGTAGCAGACGAACTCTCGTCGTCCGCTCTCGCTCCTCGCCTGGGCGAGGCATGACGGGATTGTCGGCGCTAGAGAGCTCAAAGACAACGAACATACAGCGAGTGGCGTGAACGGTCGCTTCCCCGCGCTGTCTCGTGCTCTCGTGCACCGCCTAGGGATCGCGGGGGATTCTTCGTCAAAAGTTGCGAAGTTAAGTGCGCGCAGGGAGCAGGAAACTTTGCGGCGTACTTTTGGTCACTCCCCCGCTACGTCAAAAAGCGAAGAATGTTTTGCTCCACGAGTTTAGCTACCCTGCAGTAACACTGCCCCCAAACTTGCTTCTGACGCATCAGTGCGTAACACAAATTCCTCCTCAGGATTTTGTGACAGCAAAATCGGTGGCTGGTGCAACCGTCTTTTTAAGTTTGTGAAAGCCTTCTCTTGCCTCGGGCCCCACTCGACACCATTAAGTGCTCCCTTTCTAGTCAGGGTAGCTAAACTCGTGGAGCAAAACATTCTTCGCTTTTTGACGTAGTGGGGGGGGGGGGTGACCAAAAGAACGCCGCAAAGTTTCCTCCTCCCTGCGCGCGCTCAACTTCGCAACTTTTGACGAAAAATCCCCCGCGATCCCTAGGCGGTGCACGAGAGCACGAGACAGCGCGGGGAGGCGAGCGTTCACGCCGCTCGCTGTACGTTCGTTGTCTTTGAGCTCTCTAGCGCCGACAATCCCGTCATGCCTCGCCCAGGCGAGGAGCGAGAGCAGACGACGAGAGTTCGTCTGCTACGGTGGGGCATTCGCACAGCGGAACTGAAAGAAAAAGTTGGTTTTCTGCTCGAAATCGCGTCCCGCGGGCCACAAACTCAAACGCGAGCTTGAATTCTAGGCGTCTGATATTTCACGAAGGGAGGAATCGAAGGTCCGTGTTTTATTTGCAAAATTTGAGTCGTTTTGTAGCCGTACAGACGCTCATACCTAGCAATGTGTAATGAAAGGGTCAGGACAACCACAGAGGCCGCGAGATCTAGCATCATTTGTGTATGGGTGAAAAGTGGAATATTTTTCGACAAAGCTCCCACAGCAGAAACCTGTGACGCATTCACTCAGCGTTCGGGAAGGCTAAACATGGAGACGTTGCCCGAGACTCAGGCAAAGTCATATTTGAACGGCAGCTATCTCGCCCCCTCATAATTTGTTTTGAGAAAGCTCTCGTTCTCAATGCCCTCACCAGGGAAATAAAAAGTCTTACGAAACGTATTGCTAGATGTTCCAAAGAACTAGATTTCAGCCGCATCTGTTCAGTGGTTCACTCATAATACTATGCTTAAAACGAAGCAAACTCTTGCGCGTACAGTTCCATCACTTTTCTCAAGTGTATGCTGTTTTGTAGTCAGCTGGTTTCGGAAAATTACGCCGTCTGTAGATATCTCTGACAGCCGAGTTGCTTAATTGGAAGTCATCGCAAATGTAAGTTCCACGTTGCAGCAAGCAACATTTATAGATAAACGATGGCAGCGACTGGCACTCTCGCATTCCCACCCATCACGTCAAACAAAAAGGCGCTAGTTTCGGTTTGAGGTCGGTACTTTTCTACAACGTTTATGACGACAGCATCAGTCTGCACTCGGTGCATTCGGCAAGTTCGTTCGAGGCCTGTTCTCCATGCAGCACTCCGCCGGTGTAATGCATTAGAACTCTCACAGTGCAAGTCTGGATCGCGAATCGAGAGCCCTTCACTGGCCTCACCGGCGGCCATTGCTTGACGACCGGCAATACGCCGCGTCCTGTCTAGTTCTCCCTTCGTTTTCTTCCTTGCTGTCTTGGCGTATTGCATCATGAGGCAATACACGCAAGTCTAAGGGAGAAGCATGCAAAAATTGAAAGTTTGTACGCGGTGCTCGAGGGCGAGCAGTTTATAACGTGCTGCGATGAATATGTTGGGTTCTTGGAGATCAAATAGACATTCGTAAAGCGTTTGAACATGGATTAAAAAAAAGATCGGCCGGAGCACCATTGACTTTACCGACGTCGCTTGCTTCGGTTGCAAAATAAATGGCACGTTCAGCGACTGAACGCCACGCTCCGAGTTTCAGTTTGTCACGGAAGCCCTCACAGCAGTTCAAAGAAAAAGCTTTCACCATGAAGTACCATGTACAGCGGTTAAAACGAAGCGAATGTCCCCAGTAAAGGCCTTCTAACTTATCATTTGCTGAGCTTTGATGACTCCGAAATCACAGATGACTCCGCAATAACTCTCGGTAGCCCTTGTCTCATTAAACACATCACAGTTAACGCCCAACAAAGTCGCCCTTGACCCTCAACCACACAACATTTAGTTAAACAAGATTGCTATCCTAACGCGTTTAATATTCTTGCCCACAATATTAACTGTTATTTGCGGAAACACGATAGAAGTTTCATGGTAGAGAACAACCTACTAACGTAATAAAATTGTGTTTTCCCGTTTCTCCTATAGCATGCATTAGGTCGTATCAAGCGATGACTGCCGGTGGTGCCGCTCGACCCCAGCAATACAGGCCTCTATCAGCGATCTAGCCTCCTAAGAAATCAGTGGTGCCAGTGCTATTAGACATAAATCGTTTATTTGCATCGGTACACCCATACCTGCCGGACGTCGGTACGAGGCGCAAAACCGTACATCCGGCCAATATTGAAGCCGTTTGTCGGCCGAAATTGCCTCGACACCCGCCAAGAAGCAACGTGCTGTTTCGGCGACTCGTTTGTGTAATTTATTTGTTCAGTCATATTATTCGGTCCCGGGCCACTGTGTACACCCCAAAAAAGAAAGGTACTGTGATAATTACACCTTGACGAGAAGCAGGCACGTAGCCAGATTTTTGTATAAGGGGGGGGGGGGGGGGGCGCCCATGACAAAGTGCTTTATGAGGGAAAGGGGGGAGAGGAGGCCCCAGCAAAATGAAAGATTTCGGGGGGGGGGGGGTGGCGGGTCTTCTGTCCCCCCCCCCCCCCCCCCTGGCTAGGTGCCCGACGAGAAGGGGTATTGTAGTTTTACATCTTTATAAAAAGGTGTAGTGCATTATCACACGTTTTAAGAAACGTGTTTAAAAATCACACATTTTTAAAGGTGTGAGGTTTACATTTCTTTTATAAGGTCCATCGCTAAACTTATTAGGGTATTAGTTATGGGACACCCCTTTTACATGTATAAAGGTGTGAAAATGTTTAATGTGTATATACCTCTAACGGAAGAAATTCTCTTTCATGTGATTACATCGCGTGCCGTTGAAACGATCCGTCGATGACACGTCGTTCGATGAACTGATTTGACCGCCAATGAGTGACGACTGCCAGTAGAATTTCGGGGAAATAATTCTGCCGGCTGCCGGGAGACTCGACCCTACCCAAGAATTACCGCGGTTCTTGTTTGTTTCCCAACATTCTGAATTGAATAATACCAGCTTATTAGTATACCTCTTCGGATAAAAAAAAAAAAAAAAAAAAAAAAAAAACGATAGCAGCCGCAAAAAGTCTGACAGCCCAGCTCACAGTCATGTGGGAGACTGACAGGTGCTCGTCAGTCGCCACCATGCCTTGAAAGCTACCGGCTCCGAAGAACCGGAGCGCGCAGAGAACTTGTTGTTCCACGGTCATGGTAGACGCGATTTTGCGCCGCCTCGAAGTCCGGGCGCCGAACGAAGCTCGTCGCAGAGTCAACGCACAACGGCTTTCGATAGCCGGTACTGTCGCCGAAAGTCGTCGTCGGGGGGTTGAAAGGTGTCCCCGGTGGTTTCAGTAGCGACTCCGGCGGTGGCAGAACATAAGCTCGGCCGCAGCGTACGGCACCGCCATGTTGACAAAGTTTAACTTCGCCTCGATCCGAAGCGAAGATCTCGAGCTCAAACCACGGCTCTCGCAAAGTTCGGAAACGTCACTTTTACGTCAGCAACAACTTCGACAAACGAGGTTTCTTTTCTCCACAAACTTCGGAGGGATTTTGAGCGTCAGCAGGTCACCTAGGGACAATCTGCAAAGCATTAATTTTAGCTTGGCGTAGGGATGTAGAGACAAATGGGCGCTACGTCATGAGCAAAGCCGTTCAATCACCGGGCTCCTCGCGCCCCTCACGCGCCGCACGCGCGCCTCGATGAACTTTGCTACATTCTGCCTCTCTCAAAGAAATGAGCGTTCGAATGATTGACAGCTCGCTCGGCGCGACGTCAGCGTCGCGAGAGTCCAATTAGCGCGTTCCGCAAACTTCGGGCACAAAAGTGTGCTTGACGAGTTTAGCGACCCAGGTCTACCAACGGCGCTGCAACTTCTGCGTAGTTCGGCACAAACTGCCTGTAGAATCCTGTTAGCCCGAGAAACGAACGAACTGGGCGTTTCGTTTGCGGTCGTGGTGCATCTCGGACCCTTTCGATGATTTGTGCATCCGGAGCTATATTACCCATTCCAATTTCATGTCCAAGGAAACTAATTTCTTCGAACCCTATCTGACATTTTTTGGTTTTACTGTGATGTTCCCTGCTCGTAGACGTTCAAAAATCGTCCAGAGCGCCTCTATATGATCCTCCCATGAACTTGTTGCAACTAGGATATCATCAATGTAGTGATGCGCGTCTCGCACCCCATCTAGCAGCTTACGCATCAGCTTTGTAAACGTAGCAGAGGCGGTCTTCAGACCGAACGGCATAAACTTGAACTGATAATGCCCGCTCGTCAACGAAAAAGCCGTCTTCTCCTTAGCGTGTTCATCCATCGGAATCTGCCAGTAGCCTTTGGCTACTTCAAGTTTTGCGAAGAAACGCTTTTGTCCAGCTTTGACCAACGTCATGTCGATTCTTGGTATTGGCTCTGCGTCAGGATGTATGACGTCATTCAGCCGTCTGTAATCGATACAAAATCGGTTCGACCCGTCTTTCTTCGTTACAATGACCACTGGGGCGTTGTACAATGACGTACACCTCTCTATTACGTCCAACTTGAGCATCTCTGTGATTTCGTTCTCGACTACATCTTAAACAGCCAAAGGTAGCGGATACTGTCTCACATGTATCGGTTGTGGAGTGGTGAGCTGAAGGTCACATGTCATGAGGTTTGTCGTACCAGGAAGATCAGAAAAAATATCGCTGAAGTCCTTTATTAACTCGCTTGCCTCGCAAGACTTGCCTCTTTCTAACTTCCCGTTTATGACAACATCCTGCCACCCTTGCTGCTTTGTGAAACTCGGCATTGGAATATGACCGTCTTTTTCAGTGTCATGTCTGGAGTCGTTAATTTCGTGAGTGCTTCATGCAGCATTGCAAAGTGCCTGCTCCTGTCGACTTCCGTCCCTCTCTTCATACTTTTTTAACATGTTGATGTGAAAAGTCTTCGTCCTTCCTCCCATATCTAACTCGTAGTCAACTTCATTCCTTCTTGTCAACACAAGGAATGGTCCTTTCCACTGCATTATCATCTTGTTTTTGTCTGCAGGGAGAAGGATCAACGCCAAGTCACCTTGCTTCAACTTCCGGTTGGAACTCTTTCTTTCGTAGTACTCCCTGTACTTTGCCCTCGCTTCCCCCAAGCAACTGTGCGCTAGCTTGCACGTCTCTTCTAGCTTCTCTCTCAACTCCAGCATGTACCCGTACGGTGTCTTCACTTCTTGTTTGAGGGTTTCGTTCGACCAGACCGCTTTCAGAATTGCCAAAGGACCTCTCACTCTTCTTCCATAGAGTAGTTCAAACGGTGAGAACTTGAGACTCGACAGTGGTACTTCTCTGTACGCGAACAATAGGGCTGGTAGGTGTCTGTCCCAGTCTCGAGGCCTTTCCTGGCACATCCGCTTTAACATCTGCTTGATCGTGCCCTTAAGTCTCTCTAATAACCCGTTCCACCATGGGGTGATAGGGGGTGGTCATGAGATGTTTCATTGATAGAAGTCGGCTGACCTCTTTCATTAGTTTTGATGTAAAGCACGATCCGCGATCGCTAAGAACTTCTGTCGGCACTCCGTATCTTGTGAACATCTCCACCAGAGCTTTGGCTACTTCCTGCGCCCCGGTGCTCTTCATCGCTACTGCATCCGGATACCGCGTCGCCATATCTACCATTGTCAGGATGTATCTGTTACCTGAGCCTGCCTTCGGAGCAATGGGGCCAACTAAGTCTATCCCCACTCTCTGGAAAGGTGTCTCGATAGTTGGCATTCTTCCTAGAGGTGCCATACCAATCTTGGCTTTGGGCATTGGACGTTGTCATATATCACATGATCGAACATACCTCTTAATCTCGCTCTGCATACTTGGCCAAAAGAATTCTTCAGCCACCAGGTTGACCGTATTCTTCATGCCCTCGTGTCCTGACATGATGCTGTCATGTGCGAGAGCGACAACGGCGGCCCTGAACTTTTTCGGGAGCACCAGCTGTTCTGTCTTTCGCCCAGAAGAGTATTCCACCGTCCTGCACAGAAGATTGTTCTTCATGAAGAACTGGAACTTGGTGCTGCACTTGTGCCTTCTTGTGATCGTTCCAATATCGTCGAAGCACCGAGTTAGAGCTCCGTCTGCTCTCTGTTCTCTAGCGAGTTCTCCCGCTGTGGTATTAATTATCGCCACTTGAGATACACTCGGAGGCGTCTCACTTTTCGCCTCATTTCGTACGGCGCCTGTTTCCCGGGCTGCAGCGACCTCTGCTGGTTCCACCTGATGTGACAAGTCCCTTTTGTTGTCACTGGAATCAGTATTTTTGCTGGCATCTGCCTCCTTACCAGTACGCCGATTCACCTCTACCTCATCATTCCATCTCTGGCCCGCCAACTCATCTACTTTTACCCAAGCTGGGTTCGGGTCATTAGCGTCTCGTATTCCGGGTATATTTCCCAGCACCAGGTCATATAGTGGATTGCTGACGCACTTTGCCAACACCTTCCCTGTGTAGTAAGGCGTTTGCACAAAGATCTCCGCCTCAGGTAAATACCGAACCGTGTGATCCAGCAGAAACACTGGATTCGACTTGCCAGTTAGGTTCTCTTGAGGAATCAGCTCCTCACGAACTACAACGGTATTACATCCGGTGTCTCTTAATACCGATATCTTATGGTCCTCAAGACGACCTTCCACGACGGGCATTTTCTCTACTAAGAACTTCGGGGCCCTCCCCATGGCAGCGGTAACAACTGGAATCTTATCGCCATTACTCAAGGTGACGCAACAGTCATCTGACTTGTCGCAGTTGCCTGGAGACATCGTCCAGAGGCATGAAGCTTGGTGCCTCTCGTTCGGCTTTTCTCTACAAGCGTCAGCCTTGTGACCACTGCGATCACAGTTCCAACACAGCAGAACCCTCCTTCCTTGTGCACTACTCCTGCAGTTTTCTGCTCTGTGCCCAGACTTTCCACACAAGAAGCAGCGGATGCCTTTTCGAGCCTGACCTTTTCTACGATTCCCCTCGCTTACGGCGCTTTGCTTATTTCCCATCTCGTCTCCCCTTTGTTTACTTGTGCTAGGTTGTCCCTGAGCCTCCAGAAACAGGTCAGCCTTAGCTGCCACGTCGTCCAAACCTTTACAGTCCCGCTCTCTCAGAAATATTGCCAGCTTATTTGAGCAAGTCAGCAAGAACTGCTCCACCAAGACATTGTCTCGCAATGCTTCAAACGTCTTATCAATCCCTGCTTTCTCAATCCACCTATCAAAGTACCCTGCCAATCGGGCCGCAAACTGTCTTCTTGTCTCGCCGTCTTCCGGCTTGGATTCTTGGAACCTGTCGCAATATCCCTCTTTGGTATAACGAAACCGCTGGAAGAGTGCTAGCTTCATTTTGGCATAGTCCAACAGGTCTGCCGGTGTCATCCGACCGACAACCGTGACTGCCTCCCCGGTTAAGCAAAGCCCCAAATTAGTGGCTCACTTTTGCTGAGGCCATCCTAAGCCTGTTGCAGTGCGCTCAAAGCGCTGCAAGTATGCGTCTAGGTCGTCTCGACGCTCATTACATTGCGGGATGAGCTTATGTGGGCTCCCAAAGCTCCTGGAGCCTGGTGCTTCCTCACGCGCGCCTTCCACATTTTCAGAACTGTTACGTGTATTATCGCGCGCTGCTATTCGTAGTTGAAGCACCTCCCGCTCTTTGTCCAGTTTCGCGCACTCCGCCGCTAAAGTTCTGTCAGCAGCCTCCCGTTCTAACCTCGAGTGCTCGCGCTCCTCAGCCCATTCTGCTCTTATCCGGACTTTCTCCTCATCCACCCACTTCCTCAAATCTGCCCCGGAATAGCCTAATTCTTTCGCTACCGCGATTAACTTGTCAGTTTCTATCGTTGAAATACCACCCAAATCTCCTTCACCCTTCTCACCCCCCGGAAAGAGATGTGACTAGGGTTCCTCAATGTCCTTCTGTTTAGGGTGATGCCACCCTTTGTAGTACCCGATGCCGACAGCATGCGCTCCCGAGGAAAATACAAAGAAATCAACGAAAACAAAATGTCGCCATAGCACAGTCAGCGCCACAAACGCGTGCAGGGATACGCTTTTTCACGCGCTTCTGAACAAAAAAATAGAAATAAACGTGTGGGACAAAATGGCCAGATGTCTCCACCCTAAGCAAAGCGCACATTAAGGCACCCTAGATGTGACTATGATGTAATGGGCCAGCTCTCCTGTCAGGCTCGCCAAATTGTCAGGTTCGTCCGGGGTGGTGAGAGGAAGGATCGGGAGACTGAGACAAATGCATGAGGAAAAACAAATATATATATATTCAAGTCAGGAAGTAAAAATAAAAAAAGGCAACGTTAGAAAGGCAAAAGAAAGGAAACCATTCGACCGTCCATGCACGTTCGGTAGGCAGTATAGTCACCCCTGGGGTCGTAGCCCGGGCCGTTGGTGCCCTTGACGGTTCGCCCCCTTGATCGTTGGTGAAGTAGAGCGTGCCGCGATGTCGGGAGGGGGCTGGTTATCTCGGGTACGGGTGCCTTGATCCCGGAACGGAGCCGGTTGCGCTGCTGGTCACCGTGCTGAAGCCGGGACGAAGCCGGTTATGTTGAAGTTCAGCTTCACTGCAGCCTGGACGGAGCCAGGCGCGTTGATTGCCAGCGCGCTGAGGCCGGGACGAAGCCGGTTACGTCGACCACACTGACGCCGGGACGGAGCCGGGTAGGGCGCCGTTCGAGCAGCCAACCGTCGCGGCTCTTGGTTCAGCTTCGAATCCCTTCGCACCCGCGATACCGCTCTTCTTTTTCTTCCCTTCTTTTTCTTCGTTTTCTTTTCCCAAATCATGACACCCCCCAAGTTCACGTGACCCCCCGAGGCCACGTGACCCTCCCAAGGTGACGTGACTCCCCAAGGTCATCCCAAGGGCACGTGACCCCTCCCAAAATCACCTCAAGGTCACGTGACCCCCACGTGACTCCCCAAGGTCACGTGGCCCCCTCCCCGAGGTCACGTGGCCCCCTCCCCCCGAAGTCACGTGACACCGCCCCCCCCCCCCCCCCACAAGGTCAGGTGACCCCAGAGCATATTAAAGAATGAGGGGAGGAGGAGGAGAAGGAAGAGGAGGAGGGGTGTTCCCTCCCCTCAGTACCCTTCCATCCTCCTCCTCAAGAGCTGCGCTCCAATTTGGCGTTGCAAGGAGTTGTAAACGGCTTTCACTTTCTTATTTGCGTCTTCTTTTGAGCAGGTTTGCAGCCTTATTACTAGGGTATAAAATATGAAAGTTCCGACTGTCCAAAGATAGAATCGCGTGATATTTTAGACTGAATTTATTTGGCGCGTGAGTCGCATGTTTGTCGCCACCTACTGGATACTTCTGGAGAACCAATTACAAGGTACCCTTAACTTCTCCTATTGTTCCCTGGGTATAAACACTGAAGGAAAGCTCTTCTTAGAGCAGCATCTCATTTCATTTTATTTAATTGCCTCAAAGCGTCCGTGGCATTATATAAGGGAGGGACAAAGAAATAATAAATACTTTGAATACAAAACACACAAAATTCAAAAAGGTTTTACAAAGTCTTGCGTGTGAAAGGAACAAAAAAGAAGCACTATTTAAACTACATAGGGTTAAAATACTTGGTATAATCCTTTGCAAGCACTTTTAAATTGACTCGTCACAAGCCAACTTGTCGCAGCCAACTCGTCATAGGTAATCTCGTCAAATAGGACAAGTCGTCATAGGGCATCTCGTACACGGGGAAGTCGTAGCAGAGGGCAATTGGGCACTTGTCCACTTCGTCACAATTTACCTTTTTCGCCGATCTTGCGTTTGCAATTCGGCTTCAATGACTGATGACAAATAATAATTTAAAAATTAAAAAAAAAAAAAAATGCGACATGGTCTTTTATAGATTTTTCTCAAAAAGAGCTTCTGGCAGTTACCATCTCGAAAGTTTGTGCGTATGGCTCATGCTTTGCTCGCTTCCCGAAGCGACGAACACGCACGCGCTGGTCTGTAAATATCGCACGCTGTGCCGTACCTGAGAATGGTATATTTACGGGGACAAGTAAGGAACGCGCACGTTAGCTTCCGCCGTGCTTTGGTTGGGCGTGCGCGCTCGTGCTATCAAGGGAAGCAAACTCATTAGCTCATGACCGAATGTTACAACAACTCTGAAACATGAAAATATTGGGTCTAGGATAATTTGTGAAGTAGGGAAAGTTGTCATAGGGCATCTGAGGGTGGTGACTTTGGGTTTGCAATGCTTTCTATCTTTGCAGACCCAATACACAGCGTCGGGGTCTTCTCGGCTATGCGTATACTAGTACCATTCGTACAGAAGCATGTCAGCGCTACGCTGGGTTTTAGTTACCTCCATCTTACGAAACGCGGCCGTGCTATCTGAAGATCCAAATATTTCGCCAGTATATATACTGTAAACGGCTTATTTTTCGTGGCTCAATATTTATGACGACTTGTGCTATTTTCGCGGCTCAATATTTAGCTATATATGTCAAAGCTGGAGTTTTGGAATAATTCGCGGGTTCTAACTTTCGCGACGTGGTGGCACCTCAATATTGAACATTGAACATTGTTTTTTTATTTGTCACGTAAGTTTACAAAAACACAGTAACGAGCCGGGTGAAGCCCCAGGCGCTTGTGTGCCTGGCTCGGCAATTGACGAAGTGAACAACAAAGAGAGAGAGAGAAAAAATAATTTGCACTCTAACAGAACAATATAATCCTTAATGTACCAATATAACTGGACCATAGGTAGATTAACAATAATAACACTGAGATCCCAGAAATGCATACATGGCGTGTAAAACAATACACAAAAAACTATAGGCAAAAAAGACAGCAGGAACGTTCATTTCACCGGTCGTGATTTCTAAGCGATTTTTTTAGCTTTTGTTTTGACGTTAAACTTATTATATTATCACGCAGGTCGTTAAAACTTGTGGTACATAATACATCCGTGTTCGTTCACCAGGGCCGTAACCAGGGGGGGGGGGGGGGGGGGGGGGGTTAGGGGGCTCTGACCCACCCGAAATTTTTTTCTGGGTACGGCCCTGGTCGGTGCACTGGCAGCCAGCCGATTTTAATCTCCACCTCTGCGCACGCGCAGTGGCGCCGGTCGGCTACCGGGTACCAAACAGGGACCGGTTCTCCGGTTTGCTGTAACTCTCCATTATATGCCACCGATGCACATGATTCATAGGCGAAAATAAGACAATAGACACTTTCAAAATGGCCACCGTTGTCCCCAAAAGCCCCCCCCCCCCCCCCCCCCGAAATTTTTTTCTGGGTACGGCCCTGTCGTTCACCATATTTGGTCCTGAAAGGGGTATATCAAATCTAAGTGATGGCCTCATTGGAAGTTGTTGAATGTAGGGAGTTTTGAAATCATAGGTCCAGCAATGTCGGAGGACCACCGTTTCTCTAAAAAGCCCCATAAAGGACCGCAAATTGAGTTTATGAAACATATCGTCACTCGTGATATCTTACCTATCGAAAGAAACACTTTTTAAAAAACTTTTAGTAAAAAATTGATTCTATTGCGCCAAGAAACAGAGCATCCTGAAAAAAAGGGTTACACCCTATCGTAAATAACCATAGGCGAGAGCATGACAAAGCATGAGCAAAGAGAAAAGAGAGCATAGATTCCGTTGTGTCTACATTTTAACGAAATTGTTCGCGGGACCTATTTTTCGCGAATCGTAGGCGATTCGCGAAATTCGCTCAAATTAGGTCCTTGCGGAAATTCAGTCGTTTACAATATGTACGTATTCCAAGCCGCTTCAAAGGAACAACCCCTTTAGAGTAGAGATAGAGAACAGAGAATACGCCAACAAAGGGGAAACCTAACGCTTCCTAGCATCCTGGTTTAGAGGTCTGCATACCACAG